>NC_083891.1:31152500-31417500 GCF_032452875.1 Bos javanicus | reverse complement strand
CCAGAATCCATCCATAAATCCAAAGCCAACATCTCAAAACTCTGAGTAAAAAGCGTGAACTTTGTAAATACCTGAATATCGTTGTTGGTGATGGAGCAATATGCAAAGGAACATGTAGAAGGAATTTTACTAGAAATAGGGCAGTTTTTTCTCTAGGACTCATTAAGGTGTCTGGAAACCGAAGACAGACATACCCATCCCACCTTTTGGAAGGTCAAGTATCACTAGACCTGACAGACAGAACTCCCACTGATCTCAACATCCCTTACTGTTATATTCCATGTGAATTAATCAATTACGTGGAATTGGTGAGCACTTGGCTTTCATTAAGCACTGCTGCATAGGCTCACAATTACTTTCCATGCTTCATAAATAGACATCCAAAACATACAAAGTATTCAATACATACGATGAAAGCAACACAGATGTTCAAGAAGGAAGGCTGTCTTTTGTCAAGAGAACATAATTAGCAGCTGCAAATATGTAAACAAGCCTAATTAATAAACATTTTTCTTGCATAAGAAAATTTATTTGGGGTACAGTGAACCACTATATGCTTAGCTACTTATATCTCAACTTTTAGATGTATTGTTCTCAGTCTTAAATCAAAACTAGAAATTCAGCTACAGTCAAAATGTTATATATTCATCAATTTATTGAATACCATTATCCATCAAATTGTGCTGTCCACCAAGTAATCTATGTAACATTTCGTGAATAAATAGAAAAGATAAACATAAGGCTTATAAATTGTGATTATTATATGCAGATAACCCGAATAATGGTATAAAGTTTAAAATGAGAGAGACCTTCCATTACTCAGTCCCTTCATTAAGACCTTGAGCATGTATATAATTAAACTTTCCATTTCTTGTTAATGCATGACTTATTTAACTTCCAGATTTTTTTTTTTCTTACACTGGCTTCATAGCATCCACTTTTTCAAATTTTTCACTTTTAAGAAAGTCTTTCATTGGTGAAACAAATAATGCCTAGAACTGAAAACCTCATTTGAAAAAGATTAACTTTTTTCCCAGCTGCTAATTCCAACAATAAAGATATTGCTAAAAGAGAGATTACTGTTAAAGGAATTCTGTTGTCTATGAAACCTGACCTCAAAGGAATTAATTACTGAAAACATATTAGGTACAAGTACAAGTAAATCTTCAATTTAAAATGTCAGTTGCAAAACATAAATCTCTTTGATAAGTTTTAAGTAATAGTGTCAAAGTTGCAATTGGCATCTAAACCGATTATAAAGAAAATATTCAGAATTTTATATAACTATCATTAACATATGTTTTACTTTCTTTTACTTTTCTATTTTATGTAACAATTTCACGTTAACATTTTTGAGATTATTTTACAGACTGGTTCCAGATTTTTTTAAGTATTACAAGTTCACTTCATATCTAAGTGTAGAATGTGCCTGAATAATACACTGTATTATTTCCCAGAAGCTTTCTTTTAAGGAAGATCATTTAGAAGGACTCTTAAAGATATACGAAGAGTGAAGTTCCATCAAAAGCCATCTGAATCTAGTGTGTAAGGGTATGTATGTATGTGTGTATGTTTAAAATATCAATGTTTTTATATATAAAACAAAATATACGTGGGTTATATAGACACAGGCATGCATTTTAACATATTAAAGTTAGAACAATATATAAGAGGCTTTTAGATTGACGTTTCTTGACAGATTTATGTTCATCAGCCTTTGTGCAAAATGTCACTATCCATATAGGGAGACAGCTTTATATCACACAGAAACTATTACCTGTTCCGAGTCCCTTTACTTGTCCACTGTGTTATCCTCAGTAAGTCACTTGATATCCCTTCCACATACTCATAACCAACCCCTACCTCTTTTCTTAATCTGTGAAACGGGTAGTAATATTTGACTACAAAATCATTTAAGAAGTTCACATGGAATAGTTTGTACTAGGCATACAAACATAGCAAATGTATTTTGCCATTATGAATAATAAATTCTGTTTCCAATCTTTCTCTTTCACTCTCATCAACTTGACTTTTTTTTCTTTCATTAAAGTCCCTTTTTAAAATTAGGGACTGATATACATGCACACATACTTTTGTGATTTGTGGTGAACAATATCAAGAAGGAAATGTTTTCAAAACGCATATGTACATCATCTATGCGGTACTACACTAATGTAATTCAGTGAAACTTTTAGCATTTAATTACAACATGTATAGAAACATTTAAAGCTCAGTGTTTGTCAACCATCTTTTTTTCATGAATGTTCTTAATTGTTTATGTTGCATTGTCTCTTTGCCTACTTTAAAAAAAATTTATTGGAGGATAATCACTTTACAATATTGTTATGGTTTCTGCCATACACCAACATGAATCAGGCACAGGTATACATATGCCCGCTCCCTCTTGAACCTCCCTCATAGTTCCCATCTTTTCATTCTGAGGCTTTTATAACTACATCAGATGTCCTTGTTGATCCACTGAAACAATAAAAATCTTGGAAAGATCATTTCTTTACTATAGAAGATAGGAAAAAAGAGAGAGAGCTTACACTAGAATGATATTTACAAGTAACAAAAGGTACTTTTAAAGATATCTCTAAAAGGTGAGGCAGCATCTTAAGAAAATAGATCGTAGCATATTAGAAAAACCAGATGCTATTCACTTGACTATTGTAGGTAAGTGATCCACTAACAAAAAAATGAGCATGTACCATTGAAAAAGACCAAAAAGAAAAAAAAAACTAGAAATGGAATCCATCTTTGTGTTTCTAAGTATGTCAATAGAACTTACTGAATGCACAAGCTAAAATTATCACTGTAATCAGTGCTATAAGATTTACATATAATGAAATGAAGAAATAATAACACTTCTTATAATAGCAAATTATGTGTCTTCCATTTAAAAATGTATAATACACAACATTTTTATGATAAATGAATGTAGATAATGATACTTATGGATAAATAGACTTCCCTGGTGGCTCAGACAGTAAGGTGTCTGTCTACAATGCGGGAGACCTGGGTTCAATCCCTGGGTCGGGAAGATCCCCTGGAGAAGGAAATGGCAATCCACTCCAGTACTATTGCCTGGAAAATCCAATGGACAGAGGAGCCTGGTAGGCTACAGTCCATGGGGTCGCAAAGAGTCGGACACGACTGAGCGACTTCACTTTATTTATAAATGGATAAATAATTTTAAAGTCTTAAATACTACACACAAGTGAATTAATTTTACATATTTGAAATAGAACATGTTTATACCTCAAAATTTTATATTTTTTGTATAAATGAATACAAATAGGTTTCCTTAGTTGGCATAATTTAACAGTTATCATTAAGTTTTAATTATTATTAAAATACTAGAATATCTGGTTAATGCTGTGGTTCCCAAAAACTGAAATATTGGTCATTACAATTTGGAGATAATTAAAAGAAACCCTATATCAATTACTGCATCCCACTCCAGTGTTCTTGCCTGGAGAATCCCAGGGACGGGGGAGCTTGGTGGGCTGCCATCTATGGGGTCGCACAGAGTCGGACATGACTGAAGCGACTTAGCAGCAGCAACAGAAGCAGCACAGTTAATAAAAAGAAAAAAATTCAAATTTAAAAGTTAAAAGCTATGCATAGCAAAAGGAAAATGTAACCATCTGTGAGCACTAGGTATTGGAAGCTAATTTTTTAAGTTATGTAGATACCCTTTGCTGTGATATAATGCTGGCAGAATAAACAGATGAATAAAGTTCTTCTCCTTTAAAAGAAGTGATCTACATCATCCTTTTTTTACATCTTTTCAGAGAAGGCAAAAACCATAATCTCATTTGATCTCAAATAAATTTTCAGAATTTGTTTCTTTAGAATTCTATAAAAATACAACAGGGGTTCTTATAAAGCAGAAGTTTCAGAAAAAGGGAGATATTCCTGTTGTAGACTTTTTAAGTTATATAGAGAGATATATTGTACACTAATGGGATGATATAAAAACAATTTTAGGTGTAAGGATTTTTCTCAGGCATGTCTGGAAATTGCTCGGAGTTAAACAGAATAAACTGTGTACTATCCTGTGGCTTGGATGTGGATGTTCGGTATTATATGGGTTAACACTTTTCAAAGAATTAGAACACAGTAAACTCACATATCTATGAAGTTCTGCCATACAGCATCTACACTGTCTTTGATGATTCGGAAGGCACTTCATCAATTTTTGGTACCTTTGAATTAATATTTATAAACCTTCATTACCACAATATTTAAGACATGCAGAAGTATCAATTAACAGAGGAGTCTGATGACAGAATGTCATATTAACCCAGCTTTAACTGTGTATAGATAGACACTTCATTTTCACCTGCCTATAGTGTCAATATTACTATTTTTTGTTTTGATAACTTCATTCTCATAAATACAAAATCCCCAAATTTAAAAGGAAATTTCTTTGAATATAAGTTTTCCTAGCCTCTGTTTGTCCCTGTTTATTTTGTTTTTATTAGACCGTATGCGGTCCTCTCAGTGTTCATAGTTACAACCGCACTCTTGGTAATTTCTAAAGAAATTCATCAGGTTGATAAAAACATAAATAGAGGAGTTAGTGGATACTAATATGAAACAGAAGTGACCTTTCTTTGTCTCACCTTGGATACCATGTAGACATCTGTCACTAATGTGATTTGACTCTCAATACTGGGACCCTCATAGCTCAATTCATAATGCTTAAGAGTCCATATTCTTTCAAAAGAAAAATTCTAACCATACAGTCCCTATCCAGGTTTTCAGTCTTTTTTATGTATAGTTCTATGGTCCTTATTCATGGATTGTCCCCTCTTTAAAAATAGATATGTTACTTCCTTTCACCAATGGGTTTCCAAACCCACATTTGTTCTTTTTTGACTGATATTATCAGAACAGTGCAAACCCTAGAAGCTCCATGTATTTACAAAATACATCAGTTTCTATCTCACATCATCTTTTCCTGTAACATTCAATCATTACCTTATTTGGACAGTTATCGGTGTAGTATTATCCAGTGTAGTATCCAAATTCCTCCTCTTTATGCCCCACCTGAAAATGTTTGGACTGCTGTTGTGTTGTTTTCATATCCTGCGCTTTTCTAAGAGATCACTTTTCTGTTCCTTTTAAAGGGCACCGAACCCTCCCAGTATCATTCAAAGCAAACAACGTGAAACCTAAAGTGTTTTCCCTCATCTTCTTCCTCCTCTTCCTTATTTTTTATTAAAATTGTAACATAAAAATGTCACTTGTTCATCATCCCCAGCTCCCCTTCCCTGGAAAGAGAATACATCACCTTTTAATCATGTTGGCCTTGCTTTTCCATAAGGCAAAAAAAAAAAAAATCTCAACAGAGGTTGCCAGTTATAACTTGTGTATAAAAAATGGAATTAAAAACATTTGAAGAGATAGAATCAGTTTCATAGGGACCCCAACCCCAGATTTCCCAGGTTTTTATTTTCTCCTTGCCTTCCTCTACTCTGTCTTAATTTTGTCTTGCATGATTCTTTCTCCCAAACACACCCTTAGGATCTTAAAGGGGAGTCCTTCCCTAATTTCCTCATTGTTTCTTCTTTCTTACCAGCATGCTTCTGCATTTATTTTCCATTGACTATACTGTCACCCTCTACAAATATTCATTATAGTTGAAAGCCTCAACCTACCTTCTCTTCTGATGCATCAACAGCACATGAACTGAGTTCTGCAAGATTATTTCCTTTTTCTTATTGGCCAGATATATGGACTGGCTTTAGATTCACTGTGAGGTTTTCGAAATGAATTTATATCGTAAAGAAACATGCGTACATCATCAATCTTATCTTTCCTCTTTAATGTATTTATGTGCTTGCTAAGTTGTTTCCGTCGTGTCCTATTCTTTGCAACCCCATGGACTGTAGCCCCCCAGGCTCCTTTGTCCGTGGGATTCTCCAGGCAGGAATCCCGAAGTGGGCCCTCCTCCAGAGGATCTTC
The DNA here is from genome assembly GCF_032452875.1 of Bos javanicus. Classification (NCBI taxonomy): domain Eukaryota; kingdom Metazoa; phylum Chordata; class Mammalia; order Artiodactyla; family Bovidae; genus Bos; species Bos javanicus. The sequence continues at coordinate 31,411,524 of NC_083891.1, read as the reverse complement.
CCGATTCAGGGGTTGAACCTGGGTCTCTTATGTCTCCTGCACTGGCAGGCAGGTTCCTTACCACTGGCGCCACCTTTTACCTGCCTTCAAATCGGCCAGTTTCTCCAATCACATTTCTTAATCTCCATCTCATGCATTTGGATGCTAAACCCTTTAATTTCATCAATTCAGTTTAGTCACTCAGTCATGTCCAACTCTTTGCGACCCCATGAGCTGCAGCATGCCAGGCCTCTCTGTCCATCACTAACTCCTGAAGTTTACTCAAACTCATGTCCATTGAATCCATGATGCCATCCAACCATCGCATCCTCTGTGGTCCCCTTCTCCCACCTTCAATCTTTCCCAGCATCATATCTTTTCCAACGAGTCAGTTCTTCACATCAGGTGGCCAAAGTACTGGAGTTTCAGCTTCAGCATCAGTCCTTCCAATGAATACTCAGGACTGATTACCTTTACTTTCATGGTTTAACACTAAACCATGCCCTGTTATAGGGACTGCCTTCTTTTGCATGTTCTCTAGAAACTCTGTATCTATCCCCCTTCTGGTGAGTGGAATACATACACTTCCCCTTTCTCCTATTTATTACAGGGTGAGTGTTGTGTCAGCTACTTAGAATCTCGCAGTGTAAATCCTGGCAGAAGATTATACAGGATATAACCTGTTGGCCTAAGGGATTCAAATTTCTCACATCCTGTGCCATTTATTCTTGAGACATGTGTTGATTAACCCATTTTGCATGGACTCCACTAAAGTTTTATGTTTCCCTGAAAGCCTTTCTTGATTCCTTACCCCCTTTTTCCTGCTTCCTGATCTTACCTGGATCCCACCATCAGCCTTCATGTGCCTGAAGTACCCACAGAGATATTGTGTGTTTAAGTGGTGGGTGGGGGCAGCTTCCAAGATAGCTCCCAGCAACCCTGCCTTCTGTGTTCACAGTTGTCATCCCAACCCCTGAGGGTGAGCTGAGCTGTACCTAGTGAACTGCTTCAAACAAATACAGTATGGCAAACGTGTTGGGATGCAACTTCTGAGTTTAGTTTACAAAAATGTCTCATCTCTGGCTTTTCTTGCTTGCTCAGTCTAAGAGAAGCCACCTTCCATAGTGTGAGCTGCTCTGTGCAGAGGCTGACAAAACAAGAAAATTAGGGGAGTTTCTGACCAAAGGTCAGCAATAAACTGGGGCCCTCAAGGCCACTAGCCCACGAAAGACTGAGCGTGGCCCAAAACCACATGAGTGAACTTAGCTTCTTCTCAGTCAGGCCTTTACCTGAGATTGCCCATACCTTCACTGCAACCTTCGCTGACCCAGAAGACCCAGCTAAGATCTTAACTCACAGAAACTGTGAGATACTAGATGTTCGCTGTGTATGTCACTCAGTTTGGGGGAAATTTGTTACACGTCAAGAGATAGCTAATATACATGGTGTTATAAATATGGTTTTTATATTTGACTCTTTCCTTAGCCTGTGTAACTAATGACAGGGTTCTAATCAAGTACTCAGCTCTATTTCTTCAGAACCATAATATAATACAGTGTAATAATGTAATGGCAAATCACTCCAGTATTCTTGCCTGGAAAACTCCACGGACAGAGGAGCCTGGTGGACTGCCGTCCATGGGGCTGCAAAAGAGTTGGACATGACGAGTGACTAAACAACAACAGAGTATGATAATGCTTCCCAGGTGGCATTAGTGGCAATGAACCCACCTGCCAATGTAAGAGACCCAAGTTCCATCCCTGGAGCGTGAAGATGCCCTGGAGAAGGGAAGACCTGCTCCAATGTTCTTGCCTGGAGAACCCCATGGACAGAAGAGCCTGGTGGACTATGATTCACGGGGTCTCAAAGAGTCAGACACAACTGAAGCGACTTTGCATGTACGCATAATAATAAAATGTCTAAACCTTAAAACTTGCTCAAGAAACTTATAATGATCTAATGAGAGCTTCTCATTTCTCTTAAACTTCTTTAATCACCACCACCAGTAAGCTGCTGTATCAGCTGAGCTCTGTCTTAGTCTGCTTGGGCTTCTGTAACAGAATACCATGGACCGGGTGACTTAAAAACAACAGAAATTTATTTATCACAGTTCTATGGGCCGGAAGTCTAAGATCAAGGTGCAGGTATATGCAGCCTCTAGTGCAGGCTGCTTCCAAGTACATAGTAGCCGTGGTCTTGCTGTGTCCTCACAGGGTTAAAGCACCAAGGATCTACCTGGGACCTCTTTTATAAGGGTACTAACTAACATCACTCACGGAGAAGGCAATGGCACCCCACTCCAGTACTCTTGGTTGGAAAATCCCATGGATGGAGGAGCCTGGTGGGCTGCAGTCCATGGGGTCGCTGAGTCGGGCATGACTGAGCGACTTCACTTTCGCTTTTCACTTTCATGCATTGGAGAAGGACATGGCAACCCACTCCAGTGTTCTTGCCTGGAGAATCCCAGGGATGGGGGAGCCTGGTGGGCTGCTGTCTATGGGGTCCCACAGAGTCGGACACGACTAAAGTGACTTAGCAGCAGTAGCAGCAACATCACTCATGAGGAAGCCACCATCATGACCTAATCACCTCCCAGAGGCCTGACCTTCAAACACCATCATTCTGGGCATTAAGGTTTAACATATGAATTTGGGGTGGGTCTCGTGCCCAGTTGTATCTGATTCTTTGTGACCCTGTGCATTGTAGCCCACCAGGCTACTCTGACTATGGGATTCTCCAGGCAAGAATACTGGAGTGGGTTGCCATTTCCTCTCCAGGGGATCTTCCTGACCCAGGGATCGAACCTGAGTCTCCTGTGTCTCCTGCATTGGCAGGCAGATTCTTTACCGCTGGGCCATTGGGGTGGGCAGACACAAGCATTTAGTCCATGGCAGGTTTCTTGGTAACTAATTCAGGCAAAGTTAAGCAGGAAGGCAATCTTTTGAAAGGGGAACAGATAGATCGGAGATCCGAGGAAGGCTCAAGATGGATGTTTAGAGAAGGCACAAGCACCAGGAGAGGCTGACAGCGGTTAAAGCCCTTGGGGACACTGGTTGGGACGTGATGATCCAGGATCCTTGGGCACTGTTGCACTTGAGAGTCCACTGCTGTCTCTGTGCATTTGTATCTCCTTCCTTAAAGATCTCAAATTCAGGGGTGTCAGCGGCTGAGCCATGCCCCCTGCCAGGGTGCAGAGGAAAGGACTGTCTGCCCACCTGTTGGTAGATGAAGGCGAATTTCTTCCTCCCTCCCAAATCACCAAAGTAGTTTTTCTCCAAAGAGGGAGGGAATCAGATGCAGGCAGGAGGGAGTGCAAAAATGACAAATAGTCACACTATTGAGCAAACTGTGTGTGAGCTAAAGTCACTTCAGTCGTGTCCCACTCTTTGTGAACCCACAGACTGTAGCCTGCCAGGCTCCTCTGTCTGTGGTATTTTTCCAGGCAAGAATACTAGAGTGGGTTGCCATGCCCTCCTCCAGCGGATCTTCCTGACCCAGGGATTGAACCCATGACTGTTACATCTTCTGCATTGGCAGGTGGGTTCTTTACCACTAGCGCCACCTGGGGAGCCTATTGAACAAACTAATTCTTTCTAAATTCGGTAGGAAACCCACCCAATAGAGGAACAGCTCTTTCCTTGGAAGCTTTAGTATTCTCTTCTAGGTAATTTTGTTTTTCTTTTTAAACTTTCTTACCATATGGATTCCCTTTTTAGCACAAATCCTCTAAAATAATAGTCCATGCATAAATGTTAACCTTGTTCCTTTGCTGCCCACCACTTGACATCTATTATAGTCCATTTTCTAGACAGATGTGTGAAGAAGTGAAAGAGCATGTTTATATGTTTTCTTTTCTCAGGTATGAAAAGGCCTAGATTAATGCTTTTAGTCTAAAGAAATAAATTTACAAAGCACCCAGTGCTAAACCTGGTACCCACTCAAGCCAATGAATAGCACTTCCCTTTCTGTCACATGTGTTTTCCAAGGGTAATTTGAGCTTTTCCTCCTAGGAGGCTTTATAAATTGTACCTCTATACTTGTGGAACTAACTATTGTGAATACTTTTTCCTCTGCTCTTATATTCTTCATGTTTTCTTGTTTATTTATTTTTATGGAAGTATAGCTGATTTACAATGTTGTTAATTCCTTATTGTATAGCAAAGGAATTCTGTTATCATATACGTATATTCTTTTTTAATATTCTTTTTCATAATGGTTTATCATAGGATGTATTTTTATCTGGAGGATAATTGCTTTACAGTACTGTGTTACTTTCTGCTGTACAACAATGTGAATCAGGTGTAAGTATACATATATCCCCTCCCCCTTGAGCCTCCCTCTCACCCCCATCCCCCCCGGCTAGGTCATCACAGAGAACAAAGCTGAGCTCCCTGGGCTACACAGCAGCCTCCCACTAGCTATCTGTTTTATACACTATTCTTTAATTGTTTATTTTCAGCTCCAACAAAAACTCACCAACTGTTCCTAATCCTCATAATCTGTATTTTAAAATTTATATCACCACTTGCAGTTGTCCTGCGCCTCACTTCTTTCTTATTTCTCATATTTCTCCAACCTCGTAGCAAAGACAGAACATCCCGCTAACAATCCCTTTGGCTTGTTTTCTAGGATTTTTCTTGAGCTCCTGCCTCTAAACCCCATCTTTGCTTGTGTTCTGAATGTCTCTATCTTTCAAGCTGTTGACTTTCTCTGTTTTTCTTTCCTTCTTCACATTCTCTCTCTCTTTGGGCCTGCTTTATTCCTTCTGCCCATCCATCTTAAATATTCTTTCTCTAGATCTTCTCTTATTGAATCTCGTATTTGCACCTCTGTCTTTATTAAAGAACTCTCTAAGATTGTTTTTTCTTTTTTCCCCTCTTTTTCTGCCTATTTTGCTTTCCATCAACTATAATTTTAACCATGAATTATTAATTCAACACTCAATTATTATGTATTTATTCTGTGACTATAACTGCATGAAGTGCCAAGGAGGCCAAAAAGAACAAACCGAAATTTTGCCCCCAGGGGCTCAAGACCCAGTGAAGAAGGAGAACTTAAAAAAAAAAAAAAAACACCTTAATGCAATATGATAAGCAGGATCCTAAGAGGATAATCAAAATGCTGGAGAAACAATAAACAGAGAGATTGCTTCTGCTTGAAAAGATTGAGTCTTCACAGAAGAGATGATCTTCAACCTTGGTTCAAGTGGGGTTTTGCCCGACAGAAATGGGGAACACTATTTCAGGCACAGAGCTCAGTGAAGCCAGAGATTTTGTGGGCTGCTCACTAGAGGATGCTGGGCGCTGAAATTCAGCCGTGTCGTGCTTGTTACTACTGGTACCTGGGTACAGGGCTGTATCAGCCCAGAGGAAAAAGCACAAAGATAGCACATGGGCTGCTGGCGTGAATGCTATGCAGCTTACTATTTTTGCCCTTTGACTCCCATTCTCTACACTTGAAACTGCTAATCATGAGCTTTGCCAAATTTAAATTCCTCTTACATCAATATACATAGTACATGGGTGACCAACCTCAGAACGTGCAGTGCTTTCAGACAAATGGGTTATTCCTTTCTTTTCTTTCTCCCTTTTATATTTCTCAATACACAAAATGGCACAGTATCTCCTTAGCCAGGCAAATATCTCATCTGCAGCTACTGTTCCTAAATAAATGTTTATTGCCCTTGATTTAATGAAAGCTAGCAGAACAAAATTCAGTCTTAAGTTCTATCTTTTTTCTTCTTTTCTTACTTTCTGTATTGTTCTTCCAAAAGAACATTTTGGAAAAGTGGCCCACTGCTAAAACACACACAAACACAGACACACACATATCCAGACTTTCTGGAATGTTAATAAACCAGCGATCATTTCATACCTGACAGACATCTACAGGCTGAGAGCTAACCTTACGCCTCTCACTGATACAGAAACAAAACCTCAGCTAGTAAGGGATTTGCTTCAACTCAAGGAGTTAGTTAACAGAAGACTCATTTCCCATTATTTTTCAAAAGATGGGTATAATGTAGTTCCAACTGGGGCCATTATTGGTGTTTTCATATTTGTTGATGAGTCATTCAGTATTCTTCATAACAGAAACTTAACACAGGATACATTTTTCCTTGCTAACTTTTTAATTTTTTTAAAATGTATTTATTTTAATTGGAGGCTAATTACTTTACAATATTGTATTGGTTTTGCCATACATCAACATGAATCCACCACGGGTGTATACGTGTTCCAAATCCTGACTTCTAAAATTTGGGAACCTTTGCAGATGTAGGGAATGAGTATGCATTCCAACAAGTTGCCCTTTCTTGTGTTTTCCCTTTCAAATATTACACACCTCTACTACCAGTCTTCTATACCTACCCCGGTCCTCTCTTTTTATGATGGCTTATGATCTGCTCCCTGGTGTTTTTATCAATGCCAGGTTGGAAACTTTCTAGGGCTCCTCCAGAATGACCCTGCTCTTCCGTCTGGGCTGAGGACCCCATGTTCCATCATTCATCCACTTGCTGGCATCCTGACCACCTTCTCACTGCAGTGAGAACAGGACAGCAGCCCTCCTTAACTTTAGCCCTGCTCTTCTTTCTTAGAATCTGTATCCATCTTTTTAGAGAGGAGGCAACGGCGACCCACTCCAGTACTCTTGCCTGGAAAATCCCATGGATGGAAGAGCCTGGTGGGCTGCAGTCCATGGGGTCGCTAAGAGTCGGGCACAACTGAACTATTTCACTTTCACTTTTCACTTTCATGCATTGGAGAAGGAAATGGCAACCCACTCCGGTATTCTTGCCTGGAGAATCCCAGGGATGGCAGAACCTAGTGGGCTGCTGTCTATGGGGTCGCACAGAGTTGGACACGACTGAAGTGACTTAGCAGCCACAAAGTTTTAGTTTTTAGAAATGATTTGCAGGATAGCATATAAATATAGCACTAATGAATATACAACTGAAAACATATCCATAGATGCCTTTATCATAATAACATTTTTATATTTATCCCTTTATCTCTCCAGTCTGAGAACTTCAGTTTTATAAGATCCGCTTCAAGTGGCCAGAGCAGTCTTTCAAAAATACAATTCAGGTCATGTCGCTTCTTGTTTAAAATTCTCCACTGCTTTCCCACTGCAATTAGACTGAAATCCAGGCATCTTACTATAGCACATCTGGCCCTGCAGGAAATGGCCCCTGTACCTCTCTGACTTCCTGCCTTTCCTCCACCTCTCCTATCTCACTGAGTCCATGCCACGCTGACCTTTTCATTTCTCAAACATGCCAAGCGCCTTCTCACCCCAGGGCCTTTGCACTCACTGTGCTCTCTGCCAGGAAGAAGCAGCCCCCAGAGCTTTGTCTGGCTGCTGCTTGCTAACATTCAGTAGCCTCTGCACTGACTTTCCATTCCATCACTTCTGCTCTGTTTTCTTCATTGCACTTGTCACTGTCTGAAATTACCTTGTTCATTTATTTGTTTGTTTGTTATTGTTGGTTTCCTCCCTCTAGAATAGCACCTGTCCAGGGGAACTTTCTGCAATAATGGAAAAGTTCTCTATGCTGCCCAACATGGTCCCCCACAGTTACATGTGGCCATTAAGCACTTGAAATGTAGCTAGTGAGACACAAGTATGTTTTGTGTGGCTTCACCCAAGAAGTCAAAAAAATGCTCGAAAATATCAGTAGACCCTTGTAGGAAATCATAGAGTGTCTACAGCTGAAATATTGCTGTAATTCTGGTTACTCCACTTTAATAAAAACCTAACATAGCAGAGACAGGTCAGGGGAAAGGCGAATAAAATAAAATAATGATGGAAGGGTTTCTATGGGCCAGCATTAGCCTGTCTGCCTTGATGTGAATTAGATGGGGGATGGAGTGTCCTCTCTGGTAGACACAACCCCCTGCCCTTGGCTCCTTCCTTGGGGAGGAGAGCGCCAGCTGAATTTGAACCAGCACTCTCCAGGGCCAGTCTGCAAAACCATAAGGTTGGCCCAGTGTTTCTGCAAGTGGTTACAATGATTCATATTCTTCAGCAGTCTACAGTAGCCTAAGTGGTGGGCAACTAGTCACATGATAAAGTTTTATAAAATTGTGAAGTGTATGGTGAAATAAATCTTTAGATTTAAATTATACGAGAGAGACTGAGAGGGAGAGAGAGGAGACTAGAGGAAGAGTTTGTCAACTTTGGAACACTAGATGCAGGAGCACAACTTGAAACTGAATCTACAATGCTATAACCAAGAAATAATTCTAAGCAAAAATTACTTGTTACAAATAAGCATCTGAAACTTATACTCCTATGTAACAAACTTAAATATATAATTTTAAAGAAGAGTTCTAGTAGACAAATATGGATTGAAATAATTCACCATTTAAAAATAATTTAATATTTTAAAATTCAGATCTGCACGATCTTAAACCTACATTCCAGAATTCTGATGATCCATTTCTATCTCATGCCCTTGACTGCCTCTCTAGGACTCAATTCTTGGGAGGTTATCAACTACTCCTAGGTTTCCAGAATCATCCATTTTTCTCTGCTTTCTCCCTCCTTGATTTTGTCTGTGACAATCAGCTCTGATGACCACCCACTCCTTGGAATTCAACAAACATTTTATAGGGGGCTTATTATGTGCCAGACACTGTGTAAAATCACAAGGAAGTGAAAATCCTTTCCCTTGAGGAGTTCGTACTTTATTGGGGAGGCAGGCGTGTATATTAGTAATTACCCTGGAGTGTGATGAGTGCAAAGGAGGTCTATGGTCTGGACCTTTAAGAAGCAGAGAGAATGGAATGATGAACACCAACCAGTTAGAGATAGAGAAGCAGGGATTTCTTCCTTCAGAGAGAACCTGAGTTTAAAGGATGAGTTTAAAGGTTGTAAGTTTGCTCTCCAGATAATGTGGGAGACTGGGCATTCCCAACAGAGGAGAGACAGTATATAAAGGATGGAAACATGATCAAACAGAGAACTGCCAAAAGCCTGCACTGCTGGGTGAAAAGTGTGAAGGGAGGCAGAGCAGGTGGTAAGGCTACACCGGGAGTCCAGATGAAAGATGGAACCCAGAGCCCATGAAGGCTTTAAGCAGAGGAATAAGTCAGTCCTAGAGGATCAACCCTGAGTATTCGTTGGAAGGACTGATAGCTGAAACTGAAGCTCCCCCCATTTGGCCACCTGATGTGAAGAGCCAACTCATTGGAAAAGACCCTGACGCTGGGAAAGACTAAATGCAAAAGGAGAAGGGGGCGGCAGAGGATGAGATGGCTTCACTGGCTGAATGGACATGAATTTGAGCAAACTCCTGGAGAGAGCAAAGAACAGGGGAGTCTGGTGTGCTGGGGTCCATGGGGACACAAAGAGTGGGAAATGACCTACTGACTGAACAACAATAGGATTTGATTTGTGCTTCAGAAAGATCACTGTGGTGGGGACCAGGGAAGGAGGTGAGAGAAAGGCAAAGAGACCAGTTAGGGGCCATCACAGTGAGCCAGGCATGTGAAGGTAAGACCTTGAATTACAGGCACTGCCAGTAGGAATAAGAGTTGTAGATCATTCATGTGTAATCGGGGGATTGAACTGAAGCCTTGGTGACTGGTTAGAGGGGGAGTGAGGGAAGAGGTGGGGACTCCCTGATCTCTGCCTTGGGTAGATCAGGGAATGGAAATGTCATCAACCAAATCAGAAAGGAGCAAAGGCAGACATGTATTGTCAAAGAGACAGTAAGCTTGGTCTTGGACTTGCTAATTTGACCAATATCTGGACATGGATAGAAGAAGGTTAAACAATCCCAGCTTTGCCACTTAATTACCTAGCTTACCCTAGGCAAATTATATAAGATTTCTGGGTTTTGGTTTCCTGATTGGTAAAGCTGTCGGCACAGTGCCTGGCAAAAATATTTCCATATTATCAGATTTCCTCAATAACCCTGTAAAGTATGGAAAAGGTATTATTCTCAAGAAATTGAAGCCCCAAATAACTTGCAGAAATTCTAATGGTGTATGTAGAAACACTTTGTAAAATGATATTATTTGCTGTTGTTGTTTTTTGTTGTAGTGCTCATAGTCAGAACTACAACAAACACATATAATTGACCTTTAATTGTCTTGTGAGGATAACAGTTTTCACAGTTTCACGATAGGAGGAGGACTAAGACTGGTCTTGGTTATCATTTATGCAGAGTGCTAAGAATATAGCACATTCTCAGTCTGTGCTTATGAGGCGTGAGCCTACAGAAATTGGCTAGCTGAGAAACTGGAGCTTTCTTTGGTAGTTTTTTTTTTTTTTTTTTTTTCTGTCTTCAGCTGCCCCTGGATGGTGTTTACTCCAGGGAGAAAAATAGAATTTCCTGAGCAATATAGTACATTAAATACTAGAGAATCTATGCATAGGTTGTGTTATGCATTTGCAGAAATAAAAATTTCCTGTGTTGCCAAAATGGAACATTATAATGCTAAAAATTAAGAAATATTCATTTTAATTTATGTTGGCAGTAAAACTGAGTAACATGATCATGCAGAAAATGTCCTGGGTCTGTTGGAGAATAAAAAGTTGTTTTTTAAAAACTAACAACTTTGAGCACAAGGCAGTTTCTGTTTTCACTTCACCCTCAAGAACTCATTGCACCCGTGAGTTCTGAACCCATGAGAATAATAAAATAATTATAGTTTTATTTTACTGTATTCTGACACTGAATTTGATCCACTAATGTCTGCATATTTCAGGTAAAGGGGGAAAAAATGAAACTGGCTAGATCAAGCTGATATTTTTCATAATCTGAGATTTTTCTCTAAAGAGACTTTTGTCATCATTTACATATTTCTTACTAAAAATTTCCTTGTCAATGATCTGAGCACACCAATAATACATCCAACTGTCACACACAGAGACAAATCTCAAGCAATGTTTTTTAAAGAATTTATTCATTAACCAAGCAATGTTTTATTTTGAATCTTTTGCCCCTGAGTGCAGACACAAGGAAAGAATATCATAAGTGGAATGCAAAGAGCATTTGGTTTTGGATTCCTCTATCACAGTGACTGATGATTTTTTTTTTCTTGAAAGAGATATAGAAATTGGAAAGGAGAACTTTAAGCCTGCCCACTGCACAGAAATTTTATTTTGAAATGCATCCAGTTCAAGGGTTAAATGGAAGCAAGCAGTCATTTCAACCATGTTTTTGAAGAAAATGAAACAGCTTGATGTAAGTTAAATGAAGGGAGTCTATGACTTAAAAGAAATGGACAGATAGAGAAAAAGGTCACAAGATTAAATTTTCCCTGAGGGGAGAGTCCTTCTTTGGAATCATTAACCTCCTTCTAGGTCACTCCTGGAAAAACAGCAGGAAACCCTCTTGCGCCTGGAAACATGGGTGTATCCCAGCAGCCCACTGACCTGGCGACTGGGAGACGGACCCGTGGTGCCCCCAGTTCCCCTTCAGGCATGCTTAATTTTAGGACCTCTGTTTTAAAGAAACAAGATCTCTTCATTCTGAACTCTGTGATAAAATACAAAGTATGTTTCTAACGTGAAAACTGATGCTCTTTCGAGTAGGATGAAGGAAATACGTAGTGGTGTCAATTGTCTCTGATGTCAATTGTCTCTGAACTGCAGTGAAATTATGCATTTGCCCCCCATTTTCCATACTTTCTATAAAATATTCTTATAGTTTGCTTTAATAATATGTAATTATTCTATATCCATTTAGATTTTTGAGTATTTACTAGTTCAGGGGATGTTCTTGAGAGGAGGAGGCAAAATTTTCTCTTGTGCATTAACCATTTTCAACATATTTTCTGGAATTTCTGTTTACTTATATACTGATTTATGAAAAGTGGACATAAGTATATTAATTTAAAAAAATTTGAGAGTAAAACAAAATTTAAAAGCAAAGACAAAAAAAGTACAACTACACCCTAACAAAATTATTCTTAAATATCTCTCTTCAATCTATTTTTCCAGCACCAAATTAAGAACAAGTAGAATTATCCATGTATGGTTGCTGAACAACATTAGTTCAAAGAAATCTGACTTCTAAACTTCAAAATAATAGTAATTCCATCCTGCATCCCAAGCTTTCCTTACATAATGCACCATAAAGTAAAACTCCATGTTAGAAATGGAATTTGATGATCACAAAGCATGAAACAGAAAAATAAGCCAAAGTTAAGACAAAAGTGAAAGCCCTGAAGAGTGCAAGAGCCCAATAAGAGGGGCTTTTTTCCCTGCCTCTTTGAAGTCTTTAAATTGATACTTTAAAAGAAAGGGACAGAGTCTTTTAGAATAGCAAGGAAAAGAAACATGCATAAAGCACTCACTGCTATATAGAGGAACATCGAAGTACCCTGTTCAGGTTTTGCCTGTGGTTTGTATATTCTTTTCCAAATTGGTTCTAAAACAAGGGAGAGTGTGTTAAAGATTTTAAAAGACAATGAGGCAATTTCACAGTCCCTAGAGAATCAAGACAAACTGGAGCATCAATGAGACATAAAAGGAAAATGCATTTTGTGAATCTGAACACAGCCTAGGTGTGGGGAAAGGCATCCGCTAAGCTCACGTGCCTCACCCATTACCTTTTGCTGGTGTTCACACACTGATTGAATAACCAAGAAGCAAGAATCTTAGACAGCATGTAGGTAACTTATTATGTAATATAAATAGGGAACAAAGGTAACAATTTCCTGACAGTGGTATGGTAAGAAAAAGAATTGTGTGCCTCACTGTTTTCTAGCCAAAATGCATTTCTGAAGCAGGAAATCAAAAACACATCACAAACCCTACAACTAGACTAAACACATTAAATCTGCTGATATTAGTAACTGTCACGAGGCTGCCAGGCTCAGGGAGCAGCAGCTACTGACAGCTACCCACTCCCTACCTCTGAACACACTTTCCTCAGATACTTTGCTGAAGAAACGTGAACAAATATTCCATTGTTGCTGCAGTTTATTAAATGGTCCCTTGGAATTCCCTGCAGACGCTGCTTAAACAGAAATAACGAATGGGACACCCATTTGATGCACAACACAGATCTGAACTGAGAAGCTAAATAAAAGGTTTCAAGTGACATAGGCCAGAACACGTCTGAGCCCCTCCCCCAGATAAATCACTAAAATGCCCGTTCTCTGCACTGCCTTTGTTTCATTTACTTCAAAATACATCGTATTAACTCTTTGTTCATTTTACCTTCATTTCACCTTTAAATACAAAAATAATATTTTAAAATTCTGAGAATCTAAAACATGCTCAGCCCCCCAATATATACATAAACACATATATATGTATATAACACACATATGATTCTGTTTCAGATGGACTTGTACTTATTATAATGCCTGCTTATTGCTGAGGCTTCACAAGGTTTTATATCTGGCATTTCAAAATAAGGCTTATATTTCTTTCCTTCAATTTCAGTTGAAGGGCCAATATCTGTCTAGCATCTGTTAATTGTTGTCACACCATCTTATCCATTTATTCACAGGGCCAGACTTACTCCTTTTAAGCTGACTCCTTTGTTTACAGAGATTTCTTTCCCACTGTCCACCAACCTGCAACCCATTTTTCTGGCTGGTAGGAGATGAAGGAAAGGGTAGGAACCTGTCTGAAAAGAGGGCACAGTCTACTCTCAGGCAAGTATGCTTGGTATCTCCCGCTTTCTCAGGAAACTGCCGTGAAGAAAAACGCCACGTGGAGCTGAAACAATTATAAAGGTGCCAGTTATCACCTCCTGAAAAACCGTAAGAATTGAAAACTGAATGATATATCCCTCATATGGTACCTTTGCCTTATTCATATCCCTTCCTCCTCAAACCACCCCTCCCCTCAGAAAGCAGCCTTCTGTTTTCATTTATCTTGAAGATTTATAAAGTAATTGATATTTAAGAAGTGCACGTGAATAATTTTCTGACAGTGTAAAATCAATGATGTTTGATCATTGCCAATTGTTGATAGAAAATATAATTTCAAAATGAAAAGATTAGATGATTCTAATCTGAAATAAATTTCAAAAATGAGTCTGCTACAGTAAAGGGAAGACAAAGGAGAAAAAAAAAAGCTCCACAAAAACCCAACAGAAGACCTTCAAGTCAAATGTTTTATTTCCATTTGTTTCTAGTGCCTTGCTGAAGTGAGGGGCTGGGGGAGACTAATACATCTCACTTTAGCAGTACTAATTGTTTGCATTATCACAATAATCAAATGCAGCCATATTAATCTCTCTGGTTATTAACTTGATTTTTACACATTAAGATTTAGATTTAATCCCCTGGGACCGTCTATTAATGCTTTTAAAGTTGAAGGGTTTCAACAGTTTTAAGTTCTCTCCCTTCTTTTAGCTGCAGGCAGTAAAATTTGAACGTGTGTGGAGTTTTGTATTTTGCATTCCTGGGGGATTTTCAGACACAGTGCTGTCAGGGACCATGAATCATGTTAAAACATAGCAACCTCTACAGCTATTAAAATGTCTGCAATAATGTGATTATTGTAAAATGGAAAAACTAATATCACATGTGTTACTTAAAGATCAACTATTCTTTTAAAGTCACAGAGAATGCATCTGGAAAAAAAAAATGAAGTTGCTTTTTTCACCTGCAGCCAAAATGTGAAATATCTCATCTACTGAGAAAGAAAACTTTCAGCTCTTTTTACAAAATACATCCTTACCGAGCTTCAGGTCAACAGAGCATAAAAATGGCAAAAAGTCCAAGATCAATAAGCATGAAAAGCTGTTTTATTTCTGTTTGAGCAAGTTGTAGCGACAATGACCTGCTGGAACAGTCTCCAGTTTTATGCTTTCATAGTCACAGAACGATGACATCCAAGCAGAAAACGGAGGTTGGCCTGTTCTGATGAGCTGTCAGTGTGGGCCCGGCATTACAACCTGTCTTCCATTGGCTTGGGGCTCGGTCTTTAGAAATTTATTAAAATTATTATGTAGACAGATGCTCAGATGAACATTATCCAGGAAATTATTTGGAGCATTTGTATAATAAGAGAGAACACAAGAAGAATAAAAGCTTTTTTTTTTTTTTTTCATTACTTAGAGGGATTTAAATCATCTTAGCTCCCTGGTTTCTTTGTTGTTTTTTTAAAAATTAAGCATGCAAGTTAATATACACTTGTCACAGTTACTTCATTCAGTCAACAAATCATACCTGAGTCGAGGACTAATTTACCCTATAAACAATATTTCTGAGATTTGCATGGTATTTTTTTTCCTATTTCTGAAATATCTCCCAGTAAAAGAAACATATCCTCCATCATGTTATTATGTATATTTCCTATTACTAAATATATCTTTATGTTTTTATTCTATAGTTTATTATCTAAGAATAAAAAACAAAACTCAGTTTTGGTATTTGAACATAACAACTTATCAGAAGATATAAGTTGATAAATATATGATAATTTTCACTTGAAAAGGAGGAAAGTTTAAAGAATTTCAAATGATCTTAAGCCTTGAAGTACATGGCCTGTCAGGACATTTCCTTGAAGCATTTGGGCACATTCAGAGAAATATAATTGGATACCCTTTGCTGCTTCTTATTGGGCAAAAGCTTTCCATACTTCCCCAGCTTTCATGGGACTGATGATATAAGCACACACTAATTGTCCAGTAGACAAAATAGTGCTGTGCTGAATCCTCTTCAATTTCTATTACCTAAGGATCAGTAAATCTACAGACAAGAGGAATCTTTCATTTGCTGAGCCAGATTCTGCATGGGTATGACCTCAGTTGCTGCCGGGCTACCTGCCATTCTGCAGATAAGCAAAAAGATGGGGGGAGTGGGCGGTGGTTGGTCAACATTTGCCCAAAGTCACACAGCTTCACAACTTGTGAGTGATGAAATGGTGACTCAACTCTAGATTTGTCACATTCCCAAACTCATTCCCTTTCTAGTAAATCATGCTGCCTCCCACCAGGGGATGAGGTCGGTAACAAGTGTTATACTCATTTATTCTTTAAACAGACAGCTAAAGAGCAGAGCAGGAACAAACACGGGCTTTGGGCAGGCAGGATATCTAGAGTCTAAAGGAACTTTGGTGTGAATCACAGCTCTCATCTTACTGCGTCACCTTGGCAAGTTTACAGCAACAGAAGAAGAGGGAGGAGAGGAGGAAGAAGAGGGAAAAGGAGAAGAAGGAGAAGGAACAGGATGAGGAGGAGGAGAGAAAGGAGGAGGAGGAGGCAGAAGGAGAGGAAGTGGGAGAGGAGGAGGAAGGAGAAGGAGGAGAAGACATAGCTCCTATTCCCTGAGCACAAACAGGGTGCCGGAGAAGGGATGAGATACTTTATGAGGGAGCCAAAGTCGCAACAACACTTCAAGGCAAATTTTAGTTTCTCAATTGTCAGATCAAGAAATGAAAGCACAGAATGATAAGACACTTGGGTATATTTCTTAGCTTTTCTTCCAGAGAAGCTGTTAGAGGCTTCTGTTCCAGGTCTGGGCTCCTCTGACTTCCTATATATTTGGAACATCTTAGAATCTCTGGGCTTTCTTGGTGACTCAGGCAGTAAAGTGTCCACTCACAATACAGGAGACCCAGGTTCAATCTCAAGGTGGGAAAGATCCCCTGGAGGAGGGCATAGCAACCCACTCCAGTGTTTTCACCTGAAGAATTCCATAAACAGAGGAGCCTAGTGGGCTACAATCCATGGGCTCACAGCATCAGACATGACTGAGTGACTAAACACAGAATCTCCACTTCTTTAAGATGGATTCACGAGTTTGTTATGCTTAATAAGTGAGGTCACATACACAAGACTTCCAGTACCATTCTAGATGAATCAAAGATGGTCAAGAAAGGTTTATTTTTCCATCTCCCCCAAGAAATAAAAGTGTCTGATCCTCAAACATTCCATTAACTCTTTGCCCATGGCTAAGGCTGTTCTTTCTTCCTAAAAGTATCTGCAGAACTTCTAATCTTTCTTCAAGTCTCCCTCAAAATCAAATGTCACCTTCCCCTGCCAGGCACGTGTTGTTTTACACATATTTCTTTTATGTATTGTCCCCTCCATGACATTGGGCTGTTCCAAAACAGGAACAATACTTTACTTCTACTTTCTCCCAGTGCTTATAACTTATCCTGCAACTGAGCAGTTGCTCACCAAATACTAGTAGAATGATAACACTCACCAATGTTGATTGAGCACCCATGCGGAAGCATCTCTCTAATAGGTCCAAACAGTGGGTGACGGAGGACTACAGGAAATTTCCAGAGGTAAGTGCATTGTCATAGAGATGAAGCTGCTTAACCAACATCACTCCTCCACCCCTCATCTTCCCACCCTGGGAAGCCTGACTTCTCACACGTTGATGATCACTGCACACCCAGCTTCTATGTCAGACTGGGCTGTGAGCCTGGGTCTTGTGTTTGCAGATGCACATGTGTAAGCGATGATAAAAAGCATTGGTTTAGACGTTCCCTTGTTCCTATGTCTACTGTTTAAAGTGAGTGAATCTCATTTGTAAGTGATGTTCCCTGATCTCATTTTTAATGGGTGAGTGAAAAAGAAATGGCTGAACATATACCTGAAATCAGTGTCAGTAAAGATGATTTCTATATGTTAGTCAGGGTTCTCCAGACACACAGACCCAGTGGGATATTTTAATTATAGGAACTGGCTGAGGCACATATGGAGAACAAGAAGTACCACGATCTGGCATCTGCAGGCTGGAGAACCAGGAAAGCCCATGATATAATTCAGTCCTCATTCAAATTCCAGAGAACCAGAAGCTCCAATTACAGAGGGCAGGAAAAGGCAGACACTCCAGCTCAAGAAGCGAGAGAGAATTTTTTCTTCCTTTGCTTTTTTTGTTCCATTTGGGCCCTCGATGGATTGGATGATGCCCACCCACATTACTGAGGGCGCTTCTCTTTACTCAGTCTGCTGAATCAAATGCTGCTGTCTTCCAGAAACACCATCACAGACAAATTGTTTTTATCAGTCACCTCTTAGGCAGTCATGTTGATTCACAGAATGAACCATTCACACCCTATGGTAAAATAAGTGTAGTAAATAATGCACCCTATTCTCTCGGGATGCAGCCAGGTCCGTGCAAGCTCAGGAAGGAGAGCAGGCACCTGGGATGTTTCCTTAAACTTCAACCCCTGCAGATTCCCAGCACACACACACTCTTTTGATTTCTGAGCCCTTCCCACTCTGTGGAGGAATTCTGCCCACCTAGGGAGACAATTTTACCTTTACTGCTATGTGCTAAGTCACTTCAGTTGTGTCTGACTCTGTGCAACCCTATGGACTGTAGCCCGCCAGGCTCCTCTGTCCATGGGGTTCTCCAGGCAAGTGGGGAGTGGGAGTGGATTGCCATGCCCTCCCCCAGGGGATCTTCCAGACCCAGGGTTTGGGTCCCCTGCATTGACAGGCAGGTTCTTTACCACTAGTGCCCCTGGGAAGTCCTACCCTGCCTTATATCAACACTCAAAACAACCAATGAACCTACAATACAACTTGAGTGAGCATCTACATCCCCTCTCCTCTCCAACCCTTCTTTTGACTCAACATTCATCTTTGCTTTTCTCTTCTTTCTCAGATGAATGGGTCTTAGTCCTCATTTTTAAGCTGGTGTCATCAACTGAAACTGTTCTGTCACTCCCACCACCTCTGCTCTCTAGGACACTCCTCAGCATCTATAGTCCATTTCTCTATATTGACTCACTGCTTCATTCTTCTTTTCAAACAGGCAATTGTTCCATTTTTCAAAACAGTGTTTCTCTAGTCTCTTAACCAGAAGCATTGCATCATCTGGGAACTGCTTAGAGATGCAAATTCTTGATCTCACCTCTGGATCTTTGCTCAGAATTCATGGGTGGAGTCCTACAGTTCTATTTATTACCAGCCCTCCAGGTGGTTGTGGTGGGTGTTGTGAGAACCACTGACTTTCATAAAGACCTCCTCAAGTCCCTTCACTCTGAAGCTATGCTCAAATTCTCTTTCTCCTTGAACTCTCAAAGGTCTTTATCAAGCAGTCGTCGCCTATTCTTTTCTTACTTTTGATTTTTTTAAAAAATAGACTCACCTGAAATCCTGCTTTCACAGACCACTACATTACTGATATTGTATGAATGATATGGTAGAATGTACTCTGGAATTGGAGATAGAAAACCCAGCGTTGAATAGTGGTTCACTGCTTTTTATCTACGTGACTTGGGCAAATTCCTTAAACTCTCTAAGCCTCAGCCATCTTTACTGGATTATGGTTGAGGTTAAATGAGACAACCATGTGAAAATATTACACACAGTATATAGTAGAAGCTTAATAAATGTTTGCTAAATTCAAATTAAAATGCTACACATGCTTGGTATGTACTTTAGAAATAAAAACTTTCAGTGATTTCTTGGGCTATGTGGTGAAAGATGCCTTTAAAAAAAAATCTGATTAAAGGCTCATTTATGTGATGCATTTTTAATGACTTCAGAAGAACCATAGTTCTCACTGGATCAATTAACTGTATTTTTTTAAATTGCTAAATATATTTTTATATGTGAATGTACTGAACAATTGCTGTTCTTCAGTTGCTTGGTCATATCTAACTCTTTGTGACCTTGTAGACTGTAGCCCACCAGGCTTCTCTCTTGATGGGCTTTTCCAGGCAAGGAACCTGGAGTGGCTTGCCATTTTCTTCTCCAGGGAATCTTCCTGACCCAGGGATCGAACCCTGGTCTTTTGCATTGGCAGGTAGCTTCTTTACCACTGAGCCACCACTCTGAATAATTTGTACTCTTTTCCATGCAGGATTTGTATCCTCTTTTTTGGCCTCCATATTGTTTGAATGTTGTTATCTTTTATTCTACAGAAAATGGGCAGAAACAAGCAAAGAAACATTGCTTTGCACTGCCTTTTTCATCTTCATGGAGATGAAACCAAATGAAATAGATTACAAAGGAGAGTTAGGGTATGTGAAAGAAGAATCTCTTTGACCCCTTTAATCTCCATCAATCTGGCTTCCACATTTATCCATCCACCATAAAAGGTGTTTTTTTGTTATTGCTGTCATTCACTAAAGGAAAGAAACCTAGAGATCTTTAAGTATGCTCTTCTCAGCCTCTCTGCTGCATTTAGTGTGTTAATTGCCCCCTCCTGGAAATGGATGACAGGATAATATTTTTGAAAGAGTAGCCAGTGTTTTGTTTTATTTCCTTTTTCCTCCAGGCTCCCCCTTTCCCTCCCCAGACTGCCCTCACACCACTGTCCAGCAGGTTATTGGCCTGAGTTCATGGCCTCAGAGGAAGGGGATGACAGGGTATAAAGCAGAAAGAAGACAACGAGTCTCTGGCTTTTTTTTTTTTTTTTTTTAATTTAAAAAGCCAAAACTCTTGGAGAATTTAGAAGATCGAGACAGAGGTAAAGCATCAGATTCAGAAAATCAGGTATTTTTGTTTGGGTTGAGAAAAAGACTTCCTCAGTCTAGGGAAAGGAGGAAAGCTGGAGGGGAACAGAGAGCTCGATGGATGTCAGAGAGAGGGGCTTGGCAGGTGTGGGCACCAGGAGGGCAGAGAAACCCCACACCCTCATTCCTGACAGACCGTACCCCCCATTGGACACTGCAAGACCCCAGAGAGGGAGCGGCTGCCTGCCAGCTGTAGGTTGGTTGGGGCCATAAAGAGCGCTGAGGGCATTCCTGCGCTCTGCTATTAAGCAAGAAATTCTTGGTAGAAGCTGCCCGGCCAGAAGAGGGGCTGCCAGTGGAAGTGGGATGTGACAGCGATGATCACTGTGGTGCTCATAGACAAATGAGACAGGGGGCAGATCTCTCAAGAACCCCATGAGTCCATCCCCATAAGCCCCTTGGTGGTTTAATTGCTAAGCCGTGTCCAACTCTTGAGACCCTATGGACTGTAGCCTGCCAGGCTCCTCTGTCCATGGGGATTCTCCAGGCAAGAATACTGGAGTGGGTCACCAGTTCCTTCTCCAGGGGATCTTCCCGACCCAAGAATCAAACCCAGGTCTCCTGCATTGCAGGCAGATTCTTTACCAACTGAGCTACAAGGGAAGCCCACTTGGAGCTCAGCAAACTCTTGAAAGGAGGTGAGAACCCAAGCTGGGCAAAAATAAGCTTCTGCTTCCTCCTGCAGAATGGAGTTGAAACTCTGGAAGCTAATTTGAATTATACAATAAAATGACACCTCTTTTCAACTTGCTGGTAAACGACAATTAACACCTACTTTGTGCTGTAGTCTCCTAGCACCGGATAGTTCTTCTGTGCTCAGACTATTCCTCATCCCTGCTGGCTCAGATGGTAAAGAATCTGCCTGCCATGCAGGAGACCTGGGTTCAATCCCTGGATTGGGAAGAACCCCTGGAGAAGGGAATGGCTAGCCACTCTAGTACTCCTGCCTGGGAAATCCCATGGACAGGGGACCCTAGCAGGCTACAGTCTGTGGGGTCCCATAGAGTCGGACATGACCAAGCAGCTAACAGTGTTCCTCATCCAGAGTCACTATAGACCCAAAGGCACTCAATAAAGATCTAGCTCACAGAAAGCTTCAAGAGTAGTTTCTGATGGAAACATTTCCTTAGCACATGCATATAGATTCTAGCAGACTTTTCTCCAAGTCTTTTGAGCTTCCTTCATTCCTCATCCCCCCATTGTTCTCACTTGATGGTCCAAGTTTCAGGATGTGTGTATGCCTGGTACTGTGCTGGGCACGGAGAATGCAGCAACCCCACAGGACAGATGTGCTTCTTGGAGATTGTGGTCTAGTGAGGGAGACAGATATTTCAAAAGATAACTGCATAAACGTTATGCTGCTGCTGCTAAGTCACTTCAGGCATGTCCGACTCTGTGCAACCCCACAGACGGCAGCCCGCCAGGCTCCCCTGTCCCTGGGATTCTCCAGGCAAGAACACGGGAGTGGGTTGCCGTTTCCTTCTCCAATGCATAAACATTATACTGTATAGTTATTTAGGCCAACAACTATGCACTATTAAGTACAAAGAGAACATATAACAAGGAGAACCTAATTAGACTAGGTATCTGGATAAGCCCTCCCTGAAGAGGTGGCATCAGGGGTGAAATTTTAAGAATGAGTTGAAAGTAGGCAGCAAAATGGCAACCCACTCCAATATTCTTGCCTCGGAGAATCCCATGGACAGAGAAGCCTGACAGGCTACAGTTGATGAGGTCGCAAAGAATCAGACATGAGTGAGCATGTGGCACAGATATAGACAGCTAGGACTGAAGAGGTGTGAGTGGGGTCAGGAGGAGAGGTTAGTGTTCCAGGCAAAGAAATCACCGTGAGCCAAGACCTCAAAGGGTAAAAGGATCATGTCCTCCAACTCACATAGAGGAGGCCCATGGGCTGGAATGTGGAGAACTTATGAGAAAGCAGATGGAATGACCCTGGAGCTCTGAGCAGGGGCCAGTCATGCATCTGCACACAGACAACGTTAAAGCTGCAAATCTAGGCACAGGAGCAAAGGAAAACTATCAGCCAGTAGAGAGAAGTGAGGGGAGCAGACATGAAACTACTTCAAATGAGCGCAGTTCTAGGAAGGTACAATTTTCATCTAAAATATTGAGAAAAATTAAACAATATGATCATATCCAGGGTTGACGAGACTGTGGCAAATAAACACCTTCCTGTACAGTTAGAGTCAGTATAAACTGATGCCTCCTTTTTGTAAGAGCAATTTAGAAATATAGATTAAAAATTTAAATGACCAAGCAGTTCCACCATAAGAAATTCACATGGTGATTATATTCTCAAAATAAAACTAGTTAATTGTCTATCTAGGCCCAATAAAGCATCTTCTTTAATATTAAAAGTTTTAGCAACAAAACCTGGAAATGATCTAAGTATCCATTACAGGGGATTTGCTAAGTAAATCAGGATTAAATCATATGATGAAATATTACAACACATTAATAATGTATTGTAAATCTGTGTGGACTAATATGAAAGATCTTAGAGATATTTAAACCTGTGTAGTAGGATTTCACTTATGTACATACTTAATGGCAGTTACATATATATGGGGATTATAAAGATTTTCCTTATTATACAAATAATTTTATTATATAAATTGGGGTTTCCCAGGTGGTGCTAATGGTAAAGAATCTGCCTGCCAATGCAGGAGACACAAGAGAGGTGTGTTTGATCCCTGGGTTGGAAAGATCCCTTGGAAAAGGAAATGGCAACCCACTACAGTATTCTTGTCTGGGAAATTCCATGGACAGAGGAGTCTGGCTGGCTACAGTCAATGGGGTTGCAAGGAGTCAAACACAACTGAGAGACTGAGCACATTATATAAATTAAGATTTTTAATGAAAGATAGATATACCAGAAACTGCTAAGTTGGCTACCTTTGGGGAGAGGAACCACTGGTAATAGATGGGAGAATTTTACTTAGATTTTGTTTGGCTTGATTTCTTTCCTAATGTTCATGCATAGCAGATGTACTTTGTTGTCTTTTCTGTGTCCATTTCTCACATCAGCCTTGTTAGTGGAAGTCTGACAGTTTTGAGCTGCCACCTTTCAGCACTGGTGGCTCAGTCCTCAGCTTGGCGTGAATTGTGCATAGTTCCAGGATCTCAAGGTAATTCCAGTTAGAGGGTGGGCCATGGCCCAAGTCTCACCCATGAGATGGAAGGTGAGATTTCCTGGGAACCCCAGGGAGAGCTTGCCTCACTCTTAAGAAAGCATCAGAAGACTTTGGTCCTTTTCCTGTCTCCAGGCTGCTACAACTATTTGATCACAATGTGGGAAATTAGTTTTAAGTTAAGTCAAAGCTGAGGATATGATAGGGAAGAACTTTATCAGAGAGAAGAACCTGTATCACTGAATTTGTTGAGCTTCCAATTATGCCAACCATGGAGACCCTTTCTGGCCAGACTTATTACAAGAGATGGTGCCACGCTAGTTTTGTTCAACTATGTGCTTCTCGGTGGATGGTAGCCCACCAGACTCCTCTGTCCATGGGATTCTCCAGGCAAGAATACTGGAGTGGCAAGAATGCCCTCCTCCAGGGAAGCTTCCCAAACCCAGGGATCAAACCCACATCTCCTGCATTGCAGATGGATTCTTTACCACTAGCACCACTTGGGAAGACCCACGAGAGATGGTAAATATTATTATTGTTTAAACCATTGAGTTAGTGTCATCACCATCTAGAATTAGTTATCTTATTTGATATGGTGTTTTCAAGGAATTGATAGCTGAAGGTTATAACCCATGGAGTAAGAACTTGGAGGGGTAGGCAGGAGCCCTGGCAGGAGGAACTGGTGACTGCAGTACCTGCAACCATGTTACATCCAAGATGGGGAGAAGGACATGGGCTGGAAATCTAAGCTCTTTCCACTTCCTGCTGCCCAATTCCCACTTCTCTAAATTAATTCTTTTATGAAAAGTGAAAGTGTCAGTCGCCCAGTCATGTCCAACTCTTTGTGACCCCATGGACTGTAGCCCACCAGGCTCCTCTGTCCACGGAATTCTCAAGGCAAGAATACTGGAGTGGGTTGCCATTCCCTTTTCCAGGGGATCTTCTTGGCCCAGGGATCAAACTCAGGTCTCCTGCATTGTAGGCAGATTCTTTACCATCTGAGCCACTTGCCTTACCTCCACCTCATGGATTTGAAATGATATATGATCAAAATAAAGGGGCAATAAATCCAATTAATCACTACAAGATAAAAGCAGAAACCACGATATTAAAGACAAGACAAGAATTATATTTAAAAAATCTTCATTTGCACAAACTGTAGCAGTTGAGAACCTATCTTCACTCTGGGGTTCAAACTTATCCATATACTCACCCATACACACTTCCTTCCATCCTTTCAAGAAGGAAGGCATATCCTTAGTCCTTCACACAGTTATCCTCTCTGTCTGTAATATTGGTATAAATCCTGAAGTTTCAACAGAGCTAGGAATGAAGCTAAAAGAGAAGACAGAGTTGGTTATATTAGTGACTGAGGAAGTCCCTGACTTCTAAAGTAGGAAGAGTGAAAAATGAAAAGAACTTATCCTGTTCCAATAATGGCTGGTAGCGCCAAAGGAAAAAAGTCACCAACTTCAAAATTAAAGGGCCATTCACTCTTTAAGAGCCAAGACAAAATTGGCTCTTTTTATTTCTCTGTAAAGTGAAACTGCAGAGGAAAAAAAGCACATCTCTCTTACTCTAAGAATGCAGGAAGGAGTATCATCTGGGCAGAGGAGAGAAAGGGTATCTGTTAGTCTCCCACAAACTGCTCCCTGAGAACCACACTTGCGGTGTGTCTTTATAAGCCTATTAGCAGGAGCATCAGGATTTCGTATTTTTTCAAGCCACGAGTATGAAGAGTGTGAGGAGGTAGAGAGGGGGAAGGAGAAGAATCTGATGTTCCCAGAGATTCTGATGGTTCCTCATGTTACACTTGACAACCTCCATGGCCTTTTTGTACTCCTGTTTGTGTGAGAACGTTTCTCTACAGGTGAGGGGAACAGATCTCTTTCTAACATAAGCACTGCATGATAATCGCCTGGGACATATTTCAGTGGGACTTCAAGTGAGTAATAATACATGGCTATCTGACTCATATCTAGCAGATCAAAATCTTAATCAGTGACCTACACACAAAGCCCTCATTTTCTTGTATAAACTTCCAAAAGATTTGACTGTCAGCTAGCTTATGTGGTGATCTCCTGGCTTTTTAGTATTTTCTTTCCTCTTCGGTAACATGACTTTTTTAAATGAGTGTTCTCTGTAGGGAATTAATTATTACCTTGAAGAGTATATTCAAAGAGTTCCACCAAGATATCTTAAAAATTATCAAACTCTTGACATACCCACTATGAAGTTTTAGAAAATCATGCAATGGATGTGTGGATTTTTTCCAACTCTATTGAATCAGAATTTTTTTGTTTTGGGATATAAAACATTCTCTCTCAGCTTTCTTCTCTCTCTATGTGTTGTATGCAAAAGTCAAGCTCACTGGCTGCTGAAATCCAGTGTGAACATGTCCGTGAAAACGGATTCATGACAGTTGGGTGAGAAGAAATCTGTGTCCCAGGAAGAGAGTTCTATAGGTGTGGTGAGCCTATTGGGCATTGGCTTTGCAGAGCATTGGCTTTGCAGAGAGGAGATCATGAAAGCCCACCTTGCTGGCAGTGTATAGAGCTTCCAGAAGCGTGATCAATTGAGTGCAGGAGGAAAAGAGGGTGACAGAGGACGAGATGATTGGATGGCATCATCAACTCAATGGATGTGAGTTTGAGCAAATTCCGATAGATAGTGAAGGACAGGGAAGCCTGGTGTGCCGCAGTCCATGGGGTCGCAAAGAGTTGGACATGACTTAGCAACTAAACAACAACAACAACCATCTCAGTGAAGGACAATGCCACAACTCCAGTGCTATATTCGCAGGAGATAACCCAACTGACAAATGGGAAGGTTGCAACCTCTAAAAGAGCAACAGTCGCAGTCTTGATGGAAGCTTCTTTCGAGCCTCAACTCCTAACAGCTCAGATCTTGCTGAGGTATGTATTGCATAAGATGCCATGAAGCCTAACCCAGTGAACTTTGAATTGCCTTGAGTGACAGGATTTAAAGAAAGAGTGACAGGGGCCCCTGAGCAACTGTAGGCAGAAGCTGAGGGAGTTGTTTTCAAAAGGGATTTTTTTTTTTTTTTTTTACACTTGGAGAACAAGCTATGTAGTTCAGAGAGTGAAGCACAAAATGACTATTGGAAGTTGAGGAGAAAAATACTCTTTCAATTCCTGCAAGGGTGCAATGGGTCTTCAGCAGAGTGAGATTGAAGGAAACCTGATATCATTTAGTGACTGGGGGTATGTGATGTGAGAGCACCAGAAAAGGCATTTTAGGCAGAGAAACCACATTCCCAAGAAAGGCCATGATAGCAGAGCAGTGGCACAAGGCCACCCCTGGGGGGCTGGCTGGCAGAGGGTACCTCTCTGGATGCTGAAGCAAGAGTACATGAGGTGCCTAATCATGACCATGGTGAAGAGATGCCTCCAGAAACCCCCAAAGGCCAGTTTAAAAGAGCACTGAGGACCTCAAATTGCAGATGGAGCCTCTGAACCAATACCATATAGGCATTAATATCATCATGGTCTTATTCACACACTTCTACGTCAGTGGGCTGTTGAGACATTCAGATGGCATGTAGTGGTGGGATGATACTATGATTCTTTCCCATTGTTGTTTAGTCACTAAGTCGTGTCCGACTCTTTTGCAACCCCATAGACTATATAGCCCGCCAGGTCCCTCTGTTCATGGGATTTCCCAGGCAAGAACACTGGAGTGGGTTGCCATTTCCTTCTCCAGGGGGTCTTCCTGAACTAGGGATTGAACCTCTGTCTCCTGCATTGGCAGACGGATTCTTTCCCACTGAGCCATCAGAATTAATGAGACAACATATGTAAGAATGGGGTACAGTGCCTGGTATGTAATAGTAAGCACTCTGCCAATTTCCTTTCCAAGCTTTACCTTTACAAGAAACTTTGAAAAAGATTAATCTAGTATATTTATTTTTTCCATAACTCTGTATCATTGACAACAGTATGTACCTCATTTTTTCATGTTATGGAAAGATAAACAGAAATAAGTGAATTCCTCTCTACTTTAGAAGGTGTTTGCTATTTTATACGGCACCAAATAGCTTAGAAATAAATAAGTGAAACATCTGGGACTTTAGAGAATCTTTCAGTTCATTAAGGCAGTAATGTATGAGAAATACTTTACTAGTTCTGGAAGTGCTTACTGTGCATGGGTTACTCTATGAACCCTAAAGAAGATGGTTAAAAGGTAAAGTGGGAACAAAAAGGAATAGTCTCTAAGATCTGAAGGATCAGTATAAAAGATCTCCATGGCATTATATTCTATTTATGATATTTCACTAGATTCTTGTTACACTTAGAAAAAGCAACCTCGACTTTTTATGTGATGCCATACAACAGCCCTATTTAGACTGATTGCAAGGTCATTAATGAGTTTCCATTGTTCCCTGAAGTCTTTTTTATACTCGATTTCTAGTGCTTGGAAATTTTCCAGTAGAATGAACACTTCTACATTAGGGAAGGAAATTTCTTGTCTCTTATGTTTGTATGTGCAGACATCACTAATCAATCTTTGTTCTTTTCTGCTGAGTCACCTTCTCAACATAGTGTTATCTATAAGCAGCTGTTTCCAATCAAAGGAGTCATAATCAATTTTAGCTAGCTGCCTTAAAGCTTTGCTGTCTATGAAATGCAAATATCTGTAGAAGAGTGAAAATGTAAGTTATCAATCCCTGACAACCAAATGTTTAAAAAAATTGAAATCAGCACATGCTCTGGCATTAGAGGAGAGAACTCAAAGGCTCTGGAATAGGGGAGGGTAAGCAGGAGAATTTGGGAGCTCCCTGAAGATATACTTCACCTACTTAACAATTTTGCCTAAGGCCAGTGCTGCCAAAAAGACCAGTTCTCTCCAGGGCATCTATTTCAGCCATTTACCATCAAATAAAACTTACAACTGGAATATGAATTCTTAGGCCAAGGGCATTTTGCTTTTTGAAAGTACTAGTTGGGTAAACTACTTTAAAAATTCAGGACCCGTCAAAGAATCTAGAAGCAGAAAGAACACTGCAGAGGAAGGTGAGTTCATAGCTTATTAGTGCAGGGTCTGTGTATCAGTGTATGGTGCACACACAGGTGCTCTTGGGCACACATATAGGCAGATCACAAGGTACTTCCACAGTTACCAATCCTTTACAGCATACGGGTAAACCAACAGGTAAGGGAAGGCAAGGTGAACTACATTTAAGTTTACATTTGAGTTTATGGCCAAGAAGGAGTAATAGGGATTTACTTTCCTACCAGAAATGACAACAAAAATGAACAAAGTATATGAAACAACAATTTGTGAGACACTGGCCATCAGGTGACAAAGGACAGCAATCCTGACAGATGAGAAAGCAATAAAGTGAGCCTAAGTTCTCCCCATTTGAGAAGACCCTGATGCTGGGAAAGATTGAGGGCAGGAAGAGAAGGGGATGACAGAGGATGACAGGGTTGGATGGCATCACTGACTCAATGGACATGAGTTTGGGTAAACTCCGGGAGTTGGTGATGGATGGGGAGGCCTGGCATGCTGTGGTTCACGGGGTCGCAAAGAGTCGGACTCGACTGAGTGACTGAACTGAACTGACGTTCTCCCTATCTTACTGCCTTGAGCAAGTTTCTAAGCCTTGGTCCAGGGAGAAGGAACCCAGGCAGATCCAGAAGGATTCCTGCACTGAAGAGGCAAACCAAGTCTCCTATAAACTAAAGTTACCCTGGCAGAATAAGGTAGTTATAGTGTATAGAGTTCCCTGATGGCTCAGTGGTAAAGAATCCGTCTGCAGTGCAGGAGACACAGGAGTCATGGGTTAGATCCCTGTGTCAGGAAGATCCCTTGGAGGAGGAAATGGTAACCCACTCCAGCATTCTTGCCTGGAAAAGCCTATGGACAGAGGAGTCTGGTGGGCTACAGTCCATAGCATTACAAAGAGTTGGACA
The DNA here is from genome assembly GCF_032452875.1 of Bos javanicus. Classification (NCBI taxonomy): domain Eukaryota; kingdom Metazoa; phylum Chordata; class Mammalia; order Artiodactyla; family Bovidae; genus Bos; species Bos javanicus. Next base: position 31,382,057 of record NC_083891.1, on the reverse strand, counting down.
CAACTGAGCATGCAGGCCCAGACATAGTGTATAGGAAAGGAGAGAGCTTTGCAGAGAACGCCAGAGTCTACAGAGGGTCCCCTTTGAGAACAGTGATTAACACAGGCATGTGAAGGAATTCTAGGAGACTGGTGTGAGTCACCTGAAAGGATTTGAGCATGGTTTCTCAATTCCAGTGCCATCGACATTTTTGGTTGCATAATAAGTCTTTGTTGTGGATGCATCCTGTGTATTGTAGAATGTTTAGCAGCATCCTTGGCCTCTACTCACTAGGTCTAATAGCACCCACCTCCCCTCCAGTTTCTTGTGACAACCAAAGATGTCTCTAGACCTTGCAAGGCAAATGTCCCATGTAAGGCAAAATTTCCCTAATTGAGAACTGTTGGATTAAAGGAAACAGAGCCTTGCTCACACAGGGGTGGAAACAGAGATTGTTCTCACCAGTCAGGCAGGAAAACCTCAAGGTTCACAGAATATTGGGTTGAGTACAAAGAAAGGTCTTATCTCAGTAGTGAGGAATAATAAACTCTAGACTGAGCACCATTTCAGTCCCACCTAACAAAATCTTAACTGCAAGAACTGACAGTATGAAGCTGTTGGCAAGCAATTTAGCTGCAATCCAGAAAAAAATTCAAGACTATTTTAGGAATGCAAAATATTGAGCACTCAAAAAGGCAAAATTTATTGTCTGGAATCAAGTGAAAAATTACCAGGCATGCAAAGAAACAGAAAAATATAATTTATGAAAAATGAGGAAATCAGTCACTCAATTAAAACTAACTCAGAACTGACACACATATTTATAATTAGTGCATAGGAATATTAAAATAGTTATTAAGTTTTTATTCTATATGATTAAAAAGTTAAATAGAGACTAGAAGATAAAAAACAACCCAACTCAAACTTCTAAAGATGACTATTATAAAGTATAAAATTTAAAACTGCAGTGGGTGGGATTTGTGGCAGACATCAGAGAAGAAAAGATTAGCAAATTTGATGACATAGTAATAAAAACAGGAAAAGAACATTTTTAAAAGTGAGTGGAGCATCATTGAGTTGTGGAAAAACTTCAAGCAGCTTCATGTCATTCGAATTTTAAAAGGAGAGAAGAGAGTGGGGACTACAGAAAAATATTTGAAGAAATAATGGTTGAAAGTTTTCCAAATTTTACAAAACCCATAAACCCACAGTTTCACGAAGCTCCATGAATCCTAAAGACAAGAAACACCAAGTTAAGTACAGCAAGGTACTTCATAATAAAATTGCTCAAATCTAGTAATAAAACAAAAATTGTACAGAGGAACAAATATGGAGGAAAGCATATTTCACACTAAAGAGAAGTGAGAAGACAGTATGCATTTATATTGGAGCAATAATTCTAATGCATGAAAGATAAAGCTGCCAACCTAGAATTCTATAGCCAGCAAAAATATCTTCAAAAAGCAAAAGTAAAATGACATTTTCAGAAACATATAAACAGCACACCTACATCATAAGAAATACTTTAAAAGTCTTTTAGGTAGAAGGAAATGTTGCTATATAGAAATATGAACCTACATAATGAAATAAAGAACACTATAAATGATGACTACTTGTTAAACATACATGATTTTTACTTATTTGAATCTCTTTACAAGGTATTTGAATGTTGGGTTTTAATATAAATATAAAAATAAAATGCATAATATTTGTAACATAAATGTCAGGAGGAGAGAAATAGAAAAATGCCATTTTAAGTTTTTTACATGAGTGGCAGAATATCACTTAGAAGAAGATGACATATATAATAAACCCTAAAGTGCTAGTTAAAATAATGAAACTAGGTGTAACTAATATGCCAACAAAGGAGATATAATGGAATCATTAAAAAAACATTTATTACCAATGAATCTAGAAAAAGAGTAAAGATCAACGAAATGAAATAGAATCAACAAAAAACAAACAGGAAAATGATTGTGTCAGTTATGAAATTGGTTCTCAGTTTTAGAAATGGGCAAAAATATTGAACAGACTATTCAACAAAAATGATACACAACATTTTATTCATGTTGTATATCATTTTTGTTGAATAATCTGTTCAATATCAAAATAATTATACTGATTGAAGAAGACCAAACAATATTATACTGTATGATTTCATTTATTTAGGTTAATCTCTAGTGACAGAAAGCATACTGCTATTTGTTGGAAATTGAAGATAATTAGGGATATTTGGGAGGAAAGAGATAATAGGAGGAAACTTAAGGGGGTGTATAATATGTTCAGTATGTTGATTGTTTATTGATCATGGGTATACAAGTATGTTGAAAATATCAAATTGTACTTGTATAGTCTATTGTATACAATTTAGCTTCAATAAAGCTGTTAAAAAATGGACATTATAAGAAGAGTTTCTAGGGGATATAATAAAGGATTATACTTAAACTTGATACTAGAATGGAGATCAGAAGATCTGAGTTTTAATCCCTGTTCGCTTTCACATGTGTCAAGTAAACTTGCTATATAGGCACATACATTCTCTTGGTCTCAATTCCTATTTATAAAGTCAGATAGCCAAGTTAGTGAACTCTGGTGTCCTTATAACTCCAAAATCTAATAACAGATAAAAGTGAATAGAAGGAAGGTTGAATGATGAAGTGTAATCAGACTGACCTGTGTTGGAATTTCAACTTTATCACTCATTACTTGTGTGACCTAAGATTAATTATTCAACACTTCTAAACTGTTAGAGAGTAAGTTTCATGAGGAAACCCAGAGCCTGGTGGAGACATGTATTGGAGAAGACTCTTGAGAATCCCTTGGGTGGCAAGGAGATCACACTAGTAAATCCTAAAAGAAATTAACTCTGAACATTCATTGAAAGGACTGTTGCTGAAGCTCCAAAGCTTTGGCCACCCGATACAAAGAGCTGACTCATTGGAAAAGACCCGGATGCTGGGAAAGATTGAAAGCAAAATGAGAAGGGGGCAGCAGACAATGAACTGGTTGGATAGCATTACTGACTGGATATAGTGAAGGACAGGTAAGCCTGGCATGCTGCTGTCCATGGGATCACGAGTTGACACAATTCAGTAAGAGAACAACAACAACTTGTAGCAGGGACTGTTAGGCTTCACCCTACTTTCATATCCTGTTGTCCCAATTCTACTTTTGCTTCTGGAGATGGCACGCTTCCTACCTAAAGCACCAGGAAGGCACCCTAGATAGGGAAACAGTGCTCTCAAGAAGGGCTCTGACAGCATGGACAGAGGCTGGCTGTAACTGAAGACTTTCTCAGGAGCCACTGGAGCATCTTGGCCTCAAGGAAAGTTAGTGCCTGAGGGCTGCCCTTAAGCAATGAAGGAAGGTAGGAGGCAGAGGATAAATGCCCCAACCTGCAGGCTTTCCAGGGGAACAATTCCACACTGTTCCTCAGAGAGTCCCCACTGGGACTGAGCCCAGATACCCACAGTGGGGCCCCACTCACTCCATACCCTTCACTAGCTTTTCTCCTTTCCTTAAATTACTTTTCCAGTGCATGCTGGATCACTTCCTATATGAACTTCCTGCATCTACATCTAGGGCAAAATTAGAGTCTTTCTATAGGAGAACTCAAGTGAAGACACTGTGTTGGTGAATTTTATGTGTCAATTTGACTGAGTGAAGGGATGCCCAGATAACTGGTAAAGCATTACTTCTGGATGTGTCTTTGAAGGTACTCTGAAGAGATTTTCTTTGGATTTGCTTTGAATCAGTAGATTGATGTGGCCCCAAACAGAACAAAAAGGCAGAGGAATGGGTGACTTTCCACTCTGGTTGGGCTGGTAAATCCATGTTCTCTTGTGCTTGGATATGGCAATCCTGGTTCTCAGACCTTCAGACTCAGACTAAGACTTCCAGGATTGGCTGTCCTGGTTTTCAGGCTTTGGGGTTTGGACTGGAATTACACCAACTTACCTGGGCTTGCAGTTTGCTGATTGCAGATGTGTGACCTCTCTGCCTCCATAATTCTGTGAGGTAATCCCCCATAATATCTATCTATCTACATTCTATTGGTTCCTTTCTTTCTGAAGAACTCTAATACATTATCTTTTGTGGATTTTGTAGGGATTAAATACAACATATAAAGTGCTTTGCCTACTACCTGGTGAGTTGCTCCTGTTTTAATACTCTTTCTTTCAGAGTTCTGAAAGTGACCTGAAAGTGACCAGAAAGTGACTATGCTAATTTTGAGTTCATGAGGGAAGACATGTACCTGAGAATTTATAAAAGCAAAATAGAAACAATCCAGAAAAAAAGTGGATAATTTTTTTGAGAGCACAAAGTAAAGGCCATAGAAAGAAGATGGCCATCTCCAAGCCAGGGAGTAAGATCTCACCAGGAATGAATTTGCTGGCAGCTTGATCATGGACTTCCAGCCTCCAGAACTGTAAAATAATAAATGTTGTTAAGTCACTGAGTTTGTGGTAATTTGTTATGGCAGCCTGAGAAGACTAATTCAATAAGGTACCTTAAATGATATAAAGCAAAGTACAAACCCAACTCAAGAAAAATGGAAATTTTCCAAAGCTAAAATTTTTACTATTATTGCAATTCAAGTGAATAAGTAAGGCTGAAACTATTTAAAACTGAAGTAAACCAAACAGAAAAGATCAACATGCAAACTTGTCAGATTTAGCAAATAAATTACAGAATGCTCAGTTAAGTTTGATATTTAAGATAAACAATGATTTTTAGTACAAGCAAATCCCAAATATTGCATAGGATATATTTATACTGAAAATCATTTGCTGCTTATCTGAAATTCAAATTTAACTGGACACCCTGGTTTCTATCCAGCAAATTTATCAATGTGATCATATAGAAAACTCTCTGAGGACCTTAAGTTTTTGTAAAAAACTATGAACAAAAGATGAAAAATACAAAGCCTTGATTTTTAATGCAAAATGGCTCAACTTGAGGGAATTTTATGAGGAAAGCTAAAACCCAGGCTGAGCTGAGGCTCACAAAACAAACGGAAGACAAGAACAAACTCTTTAGGGGAGGCGGTCCTAAGATGGCGGAGGAATAGGATGGGGAGACCACTTTCTCCCCCACAAATTCATCAAAAGAACATTTGAATGCTGAGTAAATTCCACAAAACAACATCTGAATGCTGGCAGAGGACAGCAGGCACCCAGAAAAGCAGCCCATTGTCTTTGAAAGGAGATGTTTTATCAACGGTGCTGTATAGTTGGAGAAGTCTTGAGGCTACTGCAAAAATAAGATTGAAAACCAGAAGCAGGAGGCTTAAGTCCAAATCCTGAGAACACCAGAGAACTCTTGACTCCAGGGAACATTAATCAACAGGAACTCATCAAATGCCTCCATGCCTACACTGAAACCAAACACCACCCAAGGGCCAACAAGTTCCAGAGCAAGACATACCACGCAAATTCTCCAGCAACACAGGAACATAGCCCTGAGCTTCAATATACAGGCTGCCCAAAGTCACTCCAAACCCATTACATCTCATAACTCATTATTGGACACTTCATTGCACTCCAGAGAGAAGAAATCCAGCTCCACCCACCAGAACACCGACACAAGCTTCCCTAACCAGGAAACCTTGACAAGCCACCCGTACAACCCCCACCCACAGTGAGGAAACTCTACAATAAAGAGAACTCCACAAACTGCCAGAATACAGAAAGGCCACCCCAAACACAGCAATATAAACAAGATGAAGAGACAGAGGAATCCCCAGCAGGTAAAGGAACAGGATAAATGCCCACCAAACCAAACAAAAGAGGAAGAGATAGGGAATCTACCTGATAAAGAATTCTGAATAATGATAGTGAAAATGATCCAAAATCTTGAAAAAAAAAATGGAATCACAGATAAATAGCCTGGAGACAAGGATTGAGAAGATGCAAGGAAAGTTTAACAAGGACCTAGAAGAAATAAAAAAAGAGTCAATGTATAATGAATAATGCAATAAATGAGATTAAAAACACTCTGGAGGGAACAAATAGTAGAATAATGGAGGCAGAAGATAGGATTAGTGAGGTAGAAGATAGAATGGTAGAAATAAATGAATCAGAGAGGAAAAAAGAAAAATGAATTAAAAGAAATGAGGACAATCTCAGAGACCTCTGGGACAATGTTAAACATCCCAACATTCGAATCATAGGAGTCCCAGAAGAAGAAGACAAGAAAGACCATGAGAAAATACTTGAGGAGATAATAGTTGAAAAATTCCCTAAAATGGGGAAGGAAATAATCACCCAAGTCCAAGAAACCCAGAGAGTCCCAAACAGGATAAACCCAAGGCAAAACACCCCAAGACACATATTAATCAAATTAACAAAGATCAAACACAAAGAACAAATATTAAAAGCAGCAAGGGGAAAACAACAAATAACACACAAGGGGATTCCCATAAGGATAACAGCTGATCTTTCAATAGAAACTCTTCAGCCAGGAGGGAATGGCAGGATATACTTAAAGTGATGAAAGAAAATAACGTATAGCCCAGATTAGTGTACCCAGAAAGGATCTCATTCCAATATGAAGGAGAAATCAAAAGCTTTACAGACAAGCAAAAGCTAAGAGAATTCAATACCACCAAACCAGCTCTCCAACAAATGCTAAAGGATCTTCTCTAGACAGGAAACACAGAAAGGATGTATAAACTCGAACCCAAAACAATAAAGTAAATGGCAACAGGATCAAACTTATCAATAATTACCTTAAACGTAATTGGGTTGGTTGAATGCCCCAACTAAAAGACAAAGACTGGCTGAATGGATACAAAAACAAGACCCTTATATATGTTGTCTACAAGAGACCCACCTCAAAACAGGGGACACATACAGACTGAAAATGAAGGGCTGGAAAAAGATTTTCCATGCAAATAGGGACCAAAAGAAAGCAGGAGTAGCAATACTCATATCAGACAAAATAGACTTTAAAACAAAGGCTGTGAAAAGAGACAAAGACGGTCACTACATAATGATCAAAGGATCAATCCAAGAAGAAGATATAACAATTATAAATATATATGCACCCAACACGGGAGCACGACAATATGTAAGACAAATGCTAACAAGTATGAAAGGGGACATTAACAATAACACAATAATAGTGGGAAACTTTAATACCCCACACACATATATGGATAGATGACCTAACAGAAAATTAACAAGGAACACAAACTTTAAATGATACAATAGATGAGATCAGATCAGATCAGTCGCTCAGTCGTGTACGACTCTTTGCGACCCCATGAACCGCAGCAAGCCAGGCCTCCCTGCCCATCACCAACTCCTGGAGTTCACCCAGACTCATGTCCATCTAGTCAGTGATGCCATCCAGCCATCTCATCCTCTGGCATCCCCTTCTCCTCTTGCCCCCAATCGCTCCCAGAATCAGAGTCTTTTCCAATGAGTCATCTCTTCGCATGAGGTGGCCAAAGTACTGGAGTTTCAGCTTTAGCATCCTTCCTTCCAAAGAAATCCCAGGGCTGATCTCCTTCAGAATGGACTGGTTGGATCTCCTTGCAGTCCAAGGGACTCTCAAGAGTCTTTTCCAACACCACAGTTCAAAAGCATCAATTCTTCGGCGCTCAGCCTTCTTCACGGTCCAACTCTCACATCCGTACATGACCACAGGAAAAACCATAGCCTTGACTAGACGAACCTTTGTTGGCAAAGTAATGTCTCTGCTTTTGAATATCCTAAATAGGTTGGTCATAACCTTCCTTCCAAGGAGTAAGCGTCTTTTAATTTCATGGCTGTAGTCACCATCTGTAGTGATTTTGGAGCCCAGAAAAATAAAGTCTGACACTGTTTCCACTGTTTCCCCATCTATTTCCCATGAAGTGATGGGACCAGATGCCATGATCTTCGTTTTCTGAATGTTGAGCTTTAAGCCAACTTTTTCACTCTCGACTTTCACCTTCATCAAGAGGCTTTTTAGTTCCTCTTCACTTTCTGCCATAAGGGTGGTGTCATCTGCATATCTGAGGTTATTGATATTTCTCCCGGCAACCTTGATTCCAGTTTGCATTTCTTCCAGTCCAGCATTTCTCATGATGTACTCTGCATATAAGTTAAATAAACAGGGTGACAATATACAGCCTTGATGAACTCCTTTTCCTATTTGGAACCAGTCTGTTGTTCCATGTCCAGTTCTAACTGTTGCTTCCTGACCTGCATACAAATTTCTCAAGAGGCAGATCAGGTGGTCTGGTATTCCCATCTCTTTCAGAATTTTCCACAGTTTATTGTGATCCACACAGTCAAAGGCTTTGGCATAGTCAATAAAGCAGAAATAGATGTTTTTCTGGAACTCTCTTGCTTTTTCCATGATCCAGCGGATGTTGGCAATTTGATCTCTGGTTCCTCTGCCTTTTCTAAAACCAGCTTGAACATCAGGAAGTTCACGGTTCACATATTGCTGAAGCCTGGCTTGGAGAATTTTAAGCATTACTTTACTAGCGTGTGAGATGAGTGCAATTGTACGGTAGTTTGAGCATTCTTTGGCATTGCCTTTCTTTGGGATTGGAATGAAAACTTACCTTTTCCAGTCTTGTGGCCACTGCTGAGTTTTCCAAATTTGCTGGCATATTGAGTGCAGCACTTTCACAGCATCATCTTTCAGGATTTGGAATAGCTCAACTGGAATTCTATCACCTCCACTAGCTTTGTTCGTAGTGATGCTTTCTAAGGCCCACTTGACTTCACATTTCAGGATGCCTGGCTCCAGGTCAGTGATCACACCATCATGATTATCTGGGTCATGAAGATCTTTTTTGTACAGTTCTTCTGTGTATTCTTGCCATCTCTTCTTAATATCTTCTGCTTCTCTTAGGTCCATACCATTTCTGTCCTTTATCGAGCCCATCTTTGCATGAAATGTTCCTTTGGTATCTCTGATTTTCTTGAAGAGATCTCTAGTCTTTCCCATTCTGTTGTTTTCCTCTATTTCTTTGCATTGATCACTGAGGAAGGCTTTCTTATCTCTCCTTGCTATTCTTTGGAACTCTGCATTCAGATGCTTATATCTTTCCTTTTCTCCTTTGCTTTTTGCTTCTCTTCTTTTCACAGCTATTTGTAAGGCCTCCCCAGACAGCCATTTTGCTTTTTTGCATTTCTATTCCATGGGGATGGTCTTGATCCCTGTCTCCTGTACAATGTCATGAACCTCATTCCATAGCTCATCAGGCACTCTATCTATCAGATCTAGGCCCTTAAATCTATTTCTCACTTCCACTGTATAATCGTAAGGGATTTGATTTAGGTCATACCTGAATGGTCTAGTGGTTTTCCCTACTTTCTTCAATTTAAGTCTGAATTTGGCAATAAGAAGTTCATGGTCTGAGCCACAGTCAGCTCCTGGTCTTGTTTTTGCTGACTGTATAGAGCTTCTCCATCTTTGGCTGCAAGAATATAATCAATCTGATTTCGGTGTTGACCATCTGGTGATGTCCATGTATAGAGTCTTCTCTTGTGTTGTTGGAAGAGGGTGTTTGCTATGACCAGTGCATTTTCTTGGCAAAACTCTATTAGTCTTTGCCCTGCTTCATTCCGTATTCCAAGGCCAAATTTGCCTATTATTCCAGGTGTTACTTGACTTCCTACTTTTGCATTCCAGTCCCCTATAATGAAAAGGACATCTTTTTGGGGTGTTAGTTCTAAAAGGTCTTGTAGGTCTTCATAGAACTGTTCAACTTCAGCTTCTTCAGCATTACTGGTTGAGGCATAGACTTGGATTACTGTGATAATGAATGGTTTGCCTTGGAAATGAACAGAGATCATTCTGTCGTTTTTGAGATTGCATCCAAGTACTTCATTTCGGACTCTTTTGTTAACCATGATGGCTACTCCATTTCTTCTGAGGGATTCCTGCCCACAGTAGTAGATATAATGGTCATCTGAGTTAAATTCACCCATTCCAGTCCATTTCAGTTCGCTGATTCCTAGAATGTCGACATTCACTCTTGCCATCTCTTGTTTGACATCTTCCAATTTGCCTTGATTCATGGACCTGACATTCCAGGTTCCTATGCAATATTGCTCTTTACAGCATCGTACCTTGCTTCTATCACCAGTCACATCCACAGCTTGGTATTGTTTTTGCTTTGGCTCCATCCCTTCATTCTTTGTGGAGTTATTTCTCCACTGATCTCCAGTAGCATATTGGGCACCTACTGACCTGGGGAGTTTCTCTTTCAGTATCCTATCATTTTGTCTTTTCATACTGTTCATGGGGTTCTCAAGGCAAGAATACTGAAGTGGTTTGCCATTCCCTTCTCCAGTGGACCACATTCTGTCAGATCTCTCCACCCTGACCCGCCCATCTTGGGTTGCCCCACGGGCATGGCTTAGTTTCATTGAGTTAGACAAGGCTGTGGTCCTAGTGTGATTAGATTGACCAGTTTTCTGTGAGTATGGTTTCAGTGTGTCTGCCCTCTGATGCCCTCTTGCAACACCTACAATAGATCAGTTAAACCTAATTGATATCTATAGGACATTTCACCCCAAAACAATGAATTTCACCTTTTTCTCAAGCACACACGGAACCTTCTCCAGAACAGATGACAATCTGGGCCATAAATCTAGCCTTGGTAAATTCAAAAAAAATGAAATCATTCCAACCATCTTTTCTGACCACAATGCAGTAAGATTAGATCTCAATTACAGGATAAAAACTATTAAAAATTCCAGCGTATGGAGGCTGAACAACACACTGCTGAATAACCAACAAGTCACAGAAGAAATCAAAAAAGAAATCAATATATGCATAGAAATGAATGAAATGAAGACACAACAACCTAAAACCAGTGGGACACTGTAAAAGCAGTGCTAAGGGGAAGGTTCATAGCAATACAGGCATACCTCAAGAAACAAGAAAAAAGTCAAATAAATAACCTAACTCTACACCTAAAGCAACTAGAAAAGGAAGAAATGAAGAACCCCAGGGTTAGTAGAAGGAAAGAAATCTTAAAAATTAGGCCAGAAATAAATGCAAAAGAAACAAAAGAGACCATATATCAACAAAGCCAAAAGCTGGTTCTTTGAGAGGATAAATAAAATTGACAAACCATTAGCCAGACTCATCAAAAAACAGAGGGAGAAAAATCAAATCGATAAAATTAGAGATGAAAATGGAGAGATCACAACAGACAACACAGAAATACAAAAGATCATAAGAGACTACTATCAGCAATTATATGCCAATAAAATGGACAATGTGGAAGAAATGGACAAATTCTTAGAAAAGTACAACTTTCCAAATCGGAACCAGGAAGAAATAGAAAATCTTAACAGACCTATCACAAGCACAGACATTGAAACTGTAATCAGAAATCTTCCAGCAAACAAAAGCCCAGGTCCAAATGGCTTTGCAGCTGAATTCTACCAAAAATTTAGAGAAGAGCTAACACCTATCCTACTCAAACTCTTCCAGAAAATTGCAGAGGAAGGTCAACTTCCAAACTCATTCTATGAGGCCACCATCACCCTAATACCAAAACCTGACAAAGATGCCACAAAAAAAGAAAACTACAGGCCAATATCACTGATGAACATAAATGCAAGAATCCTTAACAAAATTCTAGCAATCAGAATCCAACAACACATTTAAAAGATCATACATCATGACCAAGTGGGCTTTATCCCAGGGATGCAAGGATTCTTCAATATCTGCAAATCAATCAATGTAATACACCACATTAACAAATTAAAAAATAAAAGCCATATGATTATCTCAATAGATGCAGAGAAAGCCTTTGACAAAATTCAACATCCATTTATGATAAAAACCCTCCAAAAAGCAGGAATAGAAGGAACATACTTCAACATAATAAAAGCTATATATGACAAACCCACAGCAAACATTATCCTCAATGGTGAAAAATTGAAAGCATTTCCCCTAAAGTCAGAAATAAGACAAGGGTGCCCACTTTCACCACTACTATTCAACATAGTTTTGGAAGTTTTGGTCACAGCAATCAGAGCAGAAAAAGAAATAAAAGGAATCCAAATTGGAAAAGAAGAAGTAAAACTCTCACTGTTTGCAGATGACATGATCCTCTACATAGAAAACCCTAAAGACTCCACCAGAAAATTACTAGAGCTAATCAATGAATATAGTAAAGTTGCAGGATATAAAATCAACACATAGAAATCCCTTGCATTCCTAAACACTAATAATGAGAAAATAGAAAGAGAAATTAAGGAAACAATTCCATTCACCATTGCAATGAAAAGAATAAAATACTTAGGAATATATCTACCTAAAGAAACAAAAGACCTATATGTAGCAAATTATAAAACACTGGTGAAAGAAATCAAAGAGGACACTAATAGATGGAGAAATATACCGTGTTCATGGATTGGAAGAATCAATATAGTGAAAATGAGTATACTATCCAAAGCAATCTATAGATTCAATGCAATCCCTATCAAGCTACCAATGGTATTTTTCACAGAGCTAGAACAAATAATTTCACAATTTGTATGGAAATACAAAAAACCTTGAATAGCCAAAGCAATCTTGAGAAAGAAGAATGGAACTGGAGGAATCAACCTGCCTGACTTCAGGCTCTACTACAAAGCCACAGTCATCAAGACAGTATGGTACTGGCACAAAGACAGAAATATAGATCAATGGAACAAAATAGAAAGCCCAGAGATGAATCCACACACCTATGGACAACTTATCTTTGACAAAGGAGGCAAGAATATACAATAGAGAAAAGACAATCTCTTTAACAAGTGGTGCTGGGAAAACTGGTCAACCACCTATAAAAGAATGAAACTAGAACACTTTCTAACACCATACACAAAAATAAACTCAAAATGGGTTAAAGATCTACACGTAAGACCGGAAACTATACAACTCCTAGAGGAGAACATAGGCAAAGCACTCTCCGACATAAATCACAGCAGGATCCTCTATGACCCACCTCCCAGAATATTGGAAATAAAAGCAAAAATAACAAATGGGACCTAATTAAAATTAAAAGCTTCTGCACAACAAAGGAAACTATAAGCAAGGTGAAAAAACAGCCTTCAGAATGGGAGAAAATAATAGCAAATGAAGCAACTGACAAAGAATTAATCTCAAAAATATACAAGCAACTCCTGCAGCTCAATTCCAGAAAAATAAACGACCCAGTCAAAAAATGGGCCAAAGACCTAAACAGACATTTCTCCAAAGAAGACATACAGATGGCTAACAAGCACATGAAAAGATGCTCAACATCACTCATTATCAGAGAAATGCAAATCAAAACCACAATGAGGTACCATTTCACGTGTCAGAATGGCTGCTATCCAAAAGTCTACAAGAAATAGATCTGGAGAGGGTGTGGAGAAAAGGAAACCCTCTTACACTGTTGGTGGGAATGCAAACTAGTACAGCCACTACGGATAACAGTGTGGAGATTCCTTAAAAAACTGGAAATAGAACTGCCATACGACCCAGCAATCCCAGTGCTGGGCATACACACCGAGGAAACCAGAAGTGAAAGAGACACGTGTACCCCAATGTTCATCACAGCACTGTTTATAATAGCCAGGACATGGAAGCAACCTAGATGTACATCAGCAGACAAATGGATAAGAAAGCTGTGATCATATACACAATGGAGTATTACTCAGCCATTAAAAATACATTTGAATCAGTTCTAATGAGGTGGATGTAACTGGAGCCTATTATACAGAGCGAAGTAAGCCAGAAAGAAAAACACCAATACAGTATACTAACGCATATATATGGAATTTAGAAAGATGGTAATGATAACCCTGTATGAGAGACAGCAAAAGAGACACAGATGTATAGAACAGTCTTTTGGACTTTGTGGGAGAGGGTGAGGGTGAGATGATTTGGGAGAACGGCATTGAAACATGTATATTATCATATGTGAAATGAATCACCAGTCCAGGTTTGATGCATGATACCGGATGCTCGGGGCTGGTGCACTAGGATAACCCAGAGGGATGGTATGGAGAGAGAGGTGGGAAGGGGGTTCAGGATGGGGAACATGTGTATACCCGTGGCAGATTCATGTTGATGAATATCAATACAATATTGTAAAGTAATTAGCCTCCAATTAAAATAAATAAATTTATATTAAAAAAAGAACAAACTCTTTAAAGCTCAAGAAAAACAGGGACAGTATTGGCTCATAACACAGGGAAGATGGTATAAAGTGGACAGATGACAGAAGACAGCTACTGAACTTTCCTTCTGCCTTGTGTTATTTGCCAAGGAAAATACCCTTTATCCTCTTCTGCACCCTCCAATATCCCCCCCACTTAAATCCCTGCCAAATGATGTTCTAGTAGGCTAGGAGTTAGAGATGATCTGCTCGTCACCTTCAATGAGCTCAGAAGACTTATATACTGAATTACTAATATAAATTGAAGATGTGTTCCTACCATTTGCTCTGAGAAATCACAGACAATGACGCAGATGTCATATAACTGAACATAGGTCTGCTGCTGCTGCTTAATTTCAGGAAGAGGAAACAAGTGGACACTATTGAGAACTGAATGGGAAGTCTGATGTCTAGAAAAATTTCTAAGGTGGGTTCCTATGGAACAAGCCAGGTCAAATAAACATTATTTTCTTTCTACATAGGATTATGAGACTTATACATCAAGAGAATATTATGGTGACAAGGCAGCTACATTTCAATAAGGCATTTGAGATGTCCTACAACATCCAAGAGATGTCAACCAGGCAGAGGAATATTATGGGAGGGCTCAAGGTAGAAGGGTGGTAGAGATATAAATGGAGGATTCGTGGGTGCGTAGATGGTATTTCAAGAAATGTGGCTTGAGGAGCTCACCTAGGGAGAAGGAATTGAAAGAAAACAGAGATCATAAATTGAACTTGGAGGCATTTATGACGATGAAAAGGAGAGGGAAGGAGAGTGAGAAGTTGTGGCCAATGAAGTAAAAAAAGAATCATGATCAAGAGATCCGAGACCAAGCTGGTTCAGGCGAGAGCTGAAAAGTGATGTGGTCACATGATAAGAGAGGGCGAGAAGCAACCTCTGGAAAAGAGATGATGAAGGGATTCGGTGCTATAGGCTTCTATTACAGGTTATCAAAGAAAATAAATGGAAAAATAAGGATTCAAGTTTATTTTGATAAATTGTAGTGAGAAGCCTAAATAATCAAAACAACTTAAACATGGTAAATGTTAGGTCCAGCATTTAGAGTCAGACTAGAAAAATTGTACATACATGCATTCAAAAGATTGAAAGAATGTGTCCCCAAACATCAGCAATTATTAATTGTTATTAATTAATTATTAATCCATAATTGTTGGACCTAGTTTTTCTTAATGTTTTCATAATTTCAAAATTCTGTCTGTCAGAAATATACATGACTTCATTTTGTTTAATTTTTTATTTATTTATTTTTATTTTTTGGCCATGCCACCTGGCTTGTGGGGTCTTAGTTCCCTGACCAAGGATTGAACTCAATGAAAGCATGGAGTTCTAAACCACCGGACTGCCAGGGAATTTCCAAATGTGCATTACTTAAGTAGAAAGTATGTCACGGGAAAAGGTTGAGGAAAATGTCACTAGAAAAGTGAACCTTAGAAAAGCTAAACCAACAGGGACATGTGATGAGGTGGTGTATATTGCAAAGCATCAAGTACTCAGTCCCACTCTGGGAAAGTCACTCAAGTTTTCTGACTCCCAGGATCCTCACAGAAAAAGTACCAATATCATCTCTTGAATAATGCAGTGATTGGGTTACCCTCTCTTCTGGCTCCCATGTCAGTCTCTCCAGTTCAGTTCAGTTCAGTCGCTCAGTCGTGTTCAACTCTTTGCGACCCCATGAACTGCAGTACGCCAGGCCTCCCTGTCCATCACCAACTCCCGGAGTCCACCAAACCCATGTCCATTGAGTCAGTGATGCCATCCAACCATCTCACCCTCTGTTGTCCACTTCTCCTCCCTCCCTCAATCTTTCCCATCATCAGAGTCTTTTCCAATGAGTCAGCTCTTCACATCAGGTGGCCAAAATATTAGAGTTTCAGCTTCAACATCAGTCCTTCCAATGAACACCCAGGACTGATCTCCTTTAGGATGGACTGGTTGGATCTCCTTGCAATCCAAGGGACTCTCAAGAGTCTTCTCCAACACCACAGTTCAAAAGCATCAATTCATCAGCACTCAGCTTTCTTTATAGTTCATCTCTCACACCCATACATGATTACTGGAAAACCCATAGCCTTGCCTTTGTTGGCAAAGTAATGTCTCTGCTTTTCAATATGCTGTCTAGGTTGGTCATAAATTTCCTTCCAAGGAGTAAGTATCTTTTAATTTCATGGCTGCAATCACTATATGCAGTGATTTTAGAGCCCCCCAAAAAATAAAGTCAGCCACTGTTTCCATTGTTTCCCCATCTATTTGCCATGAAGTGATGGGACTGGATACCATGATCTTAGTTTTCTGAATGTTGAGCTTTAAGCCAACTTTTTCACTCTTGTCTTTCACTTTCATCAAGAGGCTCTCCAGGGTCTGGTCTAAATGCCCCTGAAGGCAGATCTCATGAGCCTCTCTTTGAATTCCCCACTAAATCTACTCACATGGAAGCTATCCCTTGGTGAGTTAAGAAGATTTCACTGGAGTTTTGATCCAATAGATGAATGAGGACTGGGTTTTCCTTGGTAAAGAATCTGCCTGCAGTCCCTGGGTGGGGAAGATCCCTGGAGGAGGAAATGGAAACCCACTCCAGTATTCTTGCCTGGGAAATCCCTTGGACAGAGGAGACTGGCAGGCTACAGTCCATGGGGGTCACAAAAGAGTTGGACATGACTGAGTGACTAAACAACAAAGATGAATGAAGATATTGACACTGCACACCTCCCAGCGAAAAATGTTGTAAGGCTCCTCCCTACACTGATGTTCTCTGCAAAGACTTTACCACTGTGCCAAAAGAGGGATGAGTGGGAATGTAGTGGGCAAGGCATGGGATGGGTAATTCTTCCCCCTGGCAGGCTCGCTTTTCTCCATCCCTCCAGACACTTTAACTCCGGGATCATTTACTCCAGTCAATCCTAAAGGAAATCAACCCTGAATATTCATTGGAAGGACTGATGCTGAAGCTGAACCTCCAATACTTTGGTCACCCGCCGTGAAGAGCTGACTTATTTGAAAAGATCCTGATGCTGGGAAAGATTGAGGGCAGGAGGAGAAGGGGGTGATGGAGGATGAGATAGTTGGATGGCATCATCTATTCAATGGACATGAGTTTGAGCAAAGTCTGGGAGATAGTGAAAGACAGGGAAGCCTGGTGTACTGCAGTCCATGGATTGCAAAGAGACAGATACGACTGAGCGAAGAACAACAATCAGGACACTGGGGTCTTCACATTCCTTTCCCTTCTTCTATGAGAACAAGCTATCCTCTCCCAGTTCCTATTCTTAACTTGAAACAATCAAACTTGGACTCCTTGAAACAGATCCACTCATGTAGTGAATCCACTCTCCATAGCAAACATATTTCTGTCCAGAGTGTGGCCTTTGGGATCTCAGAATCTCATCATTGGCTCCCCATCTCAAGTGCTATCAAGTTTCCCTTGCAAACACATCTATTGCTCGTCTCTTGAGGGGTTCAGCTGAAGGACATTCTCTCTATCCACTTACAGACATAAAATATCTGGTACAGTGCTGTCACTCAGGAAATGACAAGAGCTTTTGTTATTATTATCATGACTGTCTTTAAACATTTGAAAAGCTGTGTGGCAGTTGAATGTGGAGACATATTTTCCATTGGTTCCAAGGACCCAATAGGCTTCCCAGGCTCAATAGTAAAAATTCCATCTGCTAATGCAGAGACACAGGAGACCTGGGTCCAAGCCCTAGGTTGGGAAGATCCCATGGAGAAGTGCAACTCACTCCAGTGCTCTTGCTTGGGATATCCCATGGACAGAGCAGCCTGGTGGGCTACAGCCCATGGGATCACAAAGAGTCAGACACGACTTAGCGACTAAGCATGCAGCACGCGTGACTCAGTAGATACAACTGATGTAAGTCACTGGAAGGCAGAATTTGGCTCCACAGAAGGCAGATATTTCCAGCAGTTAGAACTATCTATCCCATAACAAGACATATGCTTCTCTAGGTGGTGGTGGGCTTCTCTACCATTTGAATCGTCTGATTGGAGACAGAGGAGAACAGGAGACCATAGATGGGAATTTGAATTCGGTGACCAAGACTCTGTTCTGATGACTAATCTTGTGATGCTATGAAAAGGGCCTGAATGTTTTTTCTGTCTTTTCCTTTTCTTCCCAATGTCACCAAAATCTAAGGTGATTTTATGTCACCATAAACCTGATACATTTTGGATCTGGTAGTGTTTAACACACTCTGAGACCAAGAAAACTGCCTTGGAGGGAGTGGGGCCAACAGAGCTGCTGTTTCCTGTCGCCACTTCAAAAGCCTTGGGGGCAGGGGGAGGTAATGTAGCTGCCCAGGCCACTGAAAGTGTAGGTTGCAGAGCTGTGCTGCGTCCTGGGGCCTCTGTGGCTGGAGAGATCAGCTCCAGGGAGGGGGAAATGGTAACCAGACTCCAGGACACCCACAGGCTTTCAAGATACACTACATTTGCCATTTTCTAATCTTTTCAGGACACAGAATTAACACAAAGTCCTCCCCATGCCAGTGTGGCTTAGCCTGTAATAGAATCTTTCTAAAAGGTTAAGTTAATCTTGACTTTTACTATTGCAGCATTTCAACTTAATGGTGCTCCATGCACAATTGAATTGGATTTTTATAGGCCTTTATTTAAAGAAATTTGTTTAGTGACAATGACAATTTGACTATTATAGGCAGGTCCCTTTTGTATAATATCAAAGCGACAGTACTGTAGACACTGCTAGACCATAACAGATTTCTACTAGGTGGCTATTATCTAAAGCATACCTCAGTTAAAGCACAAATCCTACAAGAATTTATGTGTTCAGTGATATTAAAACCGACACTGCAAAATTAGAGCAAAGGGGTAGGTAGGACTGAGATCATGTTAACAGGAAGGTTCATACCATACAATGAATATGTCATGTGACTTCTACAGAAAATTCCACTCATTTCAAGGGTGAACTGGATACTAGATTGAATTTTTAAAGGCTGTTTGTCCTACGAGATTATGAATTTACACTGCCTCAGGTTGTATTCCATCATTATAAAAGTCCAGAAGTCCTCTGTAAAGTTTGTTTTACCAGCCAGAATTGGGAATTATATCTCTTGCAATAAATTCCTTCACATTGGCTGTTTGACATTTCAGAGGTAACCCTTGGCTTAACTGGCTGCAGGTAAAAATTAGAGGCATAACTAGTTTTAATGATAGTCTCTGGGTCTACTTATTCCCAAGTACTCAACCAATTACATTTTCTTTATATAATATTTTTAAATATTCCATAAGGTACATTTATAACTGGTTTTCTCAACTATTAAATGCTTTTGTTCACTTTTGTCTTAACTTTAGTTTGTAAAATTTTACTCCGGTCTTTCTTGAAGAATGTGGTAAGTGGACATGTTGTTACAGAAAATCTTACTCATGTTTTTTGAACATTTGAGTTCTGGATTATCCTTTCATTCCAGAAGCCAATAGAAATGCCCTGTGTGTGGATTTTGGGTTATTTTCCCTGGGTATTTTAAATATTATTAATATTTGTTTATCAAAAAAGAGGAAGCATAAGTTCTGTTCTGGGAATCTTAAGGATAAGGTTTAACAGAATAAGTTTGCAGGGTGTGGGACTGAGGAGGAGAAAATGTAACTAAGGAAACCAGACAGTGATGATGATGGAGTTTTAATTCTCCCTGATGGTAGGTATAGTAGATATAGATCAACCCATAATTGTAAAAAGAAATGTGATTGTTAGGGAACCATCTTTTCTAAGACAAAAAGCAGTGATGGGCAGGAGGAGAGTTTGAAAGATTTAATTGTTCCATATACCACTGAAAATTCAATTTTTCCAGCTTCTTCAAAGCCTTAGAAGGCATCCATAAACCATGCATCTTATTTTAAATAAACTTTTAGTTTTAGAATAATTTTATATTTAAATAAAAGTTGCAAAGAGAATAGAAAGTTCTCATATCCCTCATATCCAATGTCCCTTTTTATTAACAGCTTACATTTGGATGGTATTTTTTTTAACATTTAGTGAACTAATGTTGATACATTATTATTAATAAAAGTACATATCTTCTTCCAATTTTCTTAGTTTTACTTGATGTCCCTCTTTCATTCCAAAAGCCCACCCAGGGCACCATGTCACGTTGAGTTGTCACATCTCCCTCAGCTCCTCTTGATGATAATAGTCTTTCAGACTTCCTTTGTTTTGGATGACCCTGACAGTTTTGAGGCATACTGGTTGGACATTTTATAGGATGTCCCTCAATTTGAGTTTATTTAATGTTTTTTTATGATAATATTGGAGAAGAGAAGCCCACAAAAGTCTAATGCTGTTCTTACCACATCACATCTTGATGTGATGTCAGCCTTGTTAATGTGGTGATTAGCTTTGATCACCTGGCTGAGGCGGTATTTGTGAGGTTTCTTCAGTGTTGCATGTGTGTGTGCTAATTTGCTTTAGTTGTGCCCTACTCTTTGCTACACCATGGACTGTAGCCCGCCAGGCTCTTCTGTGGGATTCTCCACACAAGAATACTGGAGTGGGTCGCCATGCCCTCCTGGCGGGGATGGAGGGCGTGGCGGGGATCTCCCTGACCCAGGGATCAAATCTGCATCTCTTATGTTTCCTGCAATGGCAGGCAGGTTCTTTACCAGTAGCGCCACCTGGGAAAAATGAGTGAAAGTTGCTCAATCGTGTCCGACTCTTTGCGACCCATGGACTATACAGGGCCAGAATACTGGAGTGGATAGCCATTCTCTTCTCAGGGGATCTTCCCAACCCAGGGATTGAACCCAGGTCTCCTGCATTGCTGACAGATTCTTTACCAGCTGAGCTGCTAGGGAAGCCACCTGGAAAGTTACCCCTTTATCTCATCTTCCATGCTGTACTCTTTTTGAAAGAAATCATAATGTGCAGTCTGTATTTAAGAAATGGGTATTTATATTCCACATTCTTGAAGGCTGAGTATCTACATAAACTATCTGGAACTCTGTTGCACAGGAAATTTGTCAATTCTGACCCACTTATTTATTTGTTCAGTCATTCATTTCTATCCATCTGGACTCACGGGTATTTATTTTTATATTTTGGGTTATAATTCAATATGCTTTTATTTATTTTGTTGCTCGAATTGTTCCAACTTTGGTTTTTGGTAGCTCCTTTGATTGATTTCTGTGTTCCTTTCACATGCTTTTATTATTCTGGGGTGTTCGTCATTTGGGCACTTTCTTACTTCCTGACCCTACAAGATCCTCCAGTCTCATCCTGTATATTTCCTGCCCTCAGTTCCAGAATCAGACATTTCCTGGTGCTCTGGTTCCTCTTACTGAAAAAAGGTCTGCACAAGGCATGCTTGTTGCCACAGCGCAAAGTCTAACAACACTATCTAACAGAAATTCAATCAAAAGCCACATGTAATTTAAAATCTTCTATATAAAAAAAGAAACACTTGAAATGAATGTATAATTTATTTTCTGTAACTACTGTATTCAAAACATCCTCATTTTAATATGTGACCAATTTTAAAACACTGAGATGAGAAATTTTACAATCTTTTATTGTGTACGAAGTCTTCAAAATCTGATATGTAGATTACATTTACAGCAGGTGTTACAGGAGCCAACACATTTCAGTTGCATAATAGCCATGTATAAATTGTGGCTACCATATTGGACAGGAGAAGTTCGGGAAGCCAGCAGCAAGAGAAAGACTACAAAGGTAGGTTGGGGCCAGATTATAGGGAAACAGTTCTGAGCTTGTTTGAAATTTATTCTATAAACATTGGATAAACCCTGCCACTCATGAGCAAGTAAATGACTCCCACTACCACAGTGCTCCTTCCCTTCACTGTCATGTGTCAGATAGGGGGTTAGTACACGTGTGCTGAGTGATTGTTGCACCATCACAGCAATGCTCTATGTAGGTCAATTGATCATATATACACGAAGGTGGAATCAAAAAATAGGGATGCTAATGCCTCGGTTCTTTTATTTAAACCACATGACATAGAAGCTTTTTGATATGAACTGGATGCTTTCTCTTTTGCCCTAGATGTGAGGGAAATTACTGCCTAAAACACTAGGACATTCATTTCTGGTGTTTTGTCCTTCACTGTGTTGCAGTGTGAATGGGACAGTTTGGTGCTAGGATATTTTTGGTAGCCTTCAGGAATGGACCTATTTACCGATTACAATTGCTACATAAAGAAATGAAATGGTTTTCTGAAAGGATAGGAACTTCCCTGTAGCTCATACAATAAAGAATCTGTTTGCAATGCAGGAGACCCGGGTTCGATCCCTGGGTCGGAAGATCCCCTGGAGAAAGAAATGGCAACCCACTCCAGTATTCTTGCCTGGAGAATCCCACGGACAGAGGAAGGTGGGGCTATAGTCCATGACTTGCAAAGAGTCAGACACGACTGAGCGACTAAGCACACATAGCTAGAGGGTGACAAGTCGAAGATATGCTTGTTGTATAAATTAATTATTTTTCCGAGAATGCTTCCTGACAGTGAAAAACTAAGAGCCCTCTAAAATGAGGGTGGTAATGGTATTAAAAATCCCTGTCCTTAGTTGGCTGTGGATAAAACCAACCAAGCTACTTGGGCTTATTGTGATTATGAGTGCCACTCTTCTTGCCAAATCTGTTCTTACAAACTAGCAGGGAATCAAAGCTGAAAAGCTTTCTATTTTTTATTATTTTTCACTTGAGATCACTTCTGAAGACTGAGAGTTAAATATCCATTGGGAGGCCATTTTTAAAACAGAAACTGTAATATTTGCATGCAGGGGTGTGTGCGGGTGTTGCATTTTAGGCCTGTCAAATTTGACAGCGTCCTTTTAGGCTTTTCAAGAGGAAAACCTCATAGCATCAGAGCCACGTTTTCCGTCAGCTCTGACAGACTTCTACATGTTAGGATTCAGATTTGGTTGTACTTTCTTCTTTGTAATTAAGTCAACTAGGTTTTTAGAGGCTTGTTTTACTACCTTTTTTAAAAGTGAAATTTGAGCAGCATCAAACTGGACTTTAACTCTTCTGTGAGAATCAGTGTTTAACACGTCTCATAGCCATGTAGGTGCACCTGATGCCGTTTATTAGTACAAGCTTTGGGAATCTGCAGGAGTTTTTTGGCTGCTTTTGTTTCTTAGCTCAGCAAGTGTCTGTGAGCTGGGGCTTTGCTGCCAGGTCATGGTTGGAAAATATCAATTACTATAGAGCATGTGCACTTCTGAGAAATTGTCTCTGTACAGACAAGAAGGACGTGCCACTGGAGCCACTGTACTGCTAATGCACTTCATTTATTTAAAGGAATATTTTACCTTGGTTCTTTATAAAATAGAGGGACGTGGTGAGGGTGGGGGGGGTGTCTGCTCCCAGGCAAATTTCTGGGGTGATTGCAAAGCCTTATGTGATTTTACCAGAGGTTTCTCCTCTAGTCGTGCATTATGAGACGATAATGACAGTATTTTAATATTTAGCAGAAGTTAAATATCTTATAAATTGTTCCAGTTGAGAAGTGACTTCAGAGGTAATGTAGAAAGTGGCTTTGGAATTAGACATTAGGGTGGAATCCTGGCTCTGCTAACAGTTACTGCATAACCACAATTTTTCTAAGACTCAGTTTTCCACCTGTGAAATAGGTTTATAATAGTGACCTTGTAGGGTCTGTGTGATGTTTACCATGGTAACTATATTTAATTCCTTATGCACATGCATAAGTGGAAGCTATTATAATGGAAAAAAAAAGAAAATGTTAGTCCCTCAGCCATGTCCGACTCTTTGCAGCCCCATGGACTGCAGCCCACCAGGCTCCTCTGTCCATGGGATTCTCCAGGCAAGAATTCTGGAATGGGTAGCCATTCCCTTCTCCAGGAATTGAACCCAGGTCTTCTGCGTTGCAGGCAGATTCTTTTACTATCTGAGTTACCAGAGAATGTTAAATGCTATGCCTGGTTTATAGGCCAAGACCTTATTTGCTCTACTCTCTTTTAATTGTCTCTCTGGAATGAAGTAAATAAGGCAGTTGTGACCAAATAGTGCAGCTCAGAACTCCTTTTGTGGGGAGCATAACTGATGGATGACCCGAGCTGCCCCCTTCTAGATCCACCCATGAGTCCACACACATTTTACTGGCTGTGACTAGTCAGCAACTGAGCAGCAGGGATCCAAAGACAGGCCCTTTCCTGCAAAAGGCACATCTCCTCCCCTTGGGCAACTTGGCAGGAAGACTCCACAGTAACCTTGCTGAACTTCTTTAAAGCTCTGCTCAGTTGGGACCTTCTCTTCCCTGATCCTCCTTCCTTACCCCTCTCCTCCCACTGGGGTCAGACTTGCACTGTTGTTCACAAGCTCCTCCCACCTGCTCCTGCTTTCTTCCCCCGTACATTTTCACATCCACTCCCATTTTGGTGCCTCTTTCTCAGCAGACATGAACTCATGCAGCAGCCCACACCTGGTTTCCAAGGACTTACAAATTTAGGGTTCAATTTTTAAGAAGTCCAATAAATGTTCCAGTATTAAACCACTTTAGGTCCTAGAATGAGGGGGAAAAAAATTTGAGAGAATTGTAAGGATGTGTACTAGCCAAAGAAAGAGAGGAAGAAGTAAGATGAGGTTAGCATTTCCCCTTGCCTAAATTTTGGTGTTTTCCCCACTTCCCTGGTGCCTGGAAATGCCAGGTGCAGATGCCCCAGCAGCATACCCTTCATTCTGGCCTCTAGCTTCCTGTACCCTTTGTTAGTTTTGCCACTTACTTAGCCCTGGGAAAAGACTACAACTTGTTTTTTCATGTGGAAAAGATCCCAGGTTTGACTTGAGTTCCATGAAGGATAGGAATGCATTTTTGCTGTTTTCATGACTTAGCTCCTATCAGAGGGGACTCTGGTTTTTATTTCCTGTTTGCAAAAGAAAGGAAGGGCTTCTCAGGTGGCATAGTGGTAAAGAATCTACCTGCCAATGCAGGAGACACAGGTTCGATCCCTGGGTCGGGAAGATCCCTTGGAGAAGTGTTCTTGCCTGGGAAACCCCGTCAACAGAGGAACCTAGCAGGCTACAGTCCATGCGGCTACAGACAGTTGGACATGACTGGGCACAGACCATACGCACACAGAGAAAGCCAAGTGATCCCCTGCATAAAGCTGAGGGTACGAGAACTCTGGGACACTGATTGGACTTCTCTCCTCTGTTGCGAGGGTCCCTCTGGGCAGCCCATGGACAACCTTCAGGAATTAGAGGTTATTAGAAGCATTGACATTTAAATTATTTTTTTGCCTTAGTTCATTAAACTATTCAATTACTGCTTCTGCTCCAATTATGATGGATCTATTTGACCTAGTGCTTAAATATTTCCCTGGAGCTGTGAACAGCGCACCTCCCATTCTCAAGTTGTAAGGGGGAAACACATACAGCAAAAATTATTAACAGGGGAAAGAGTGACAGTTTTTGAGACCAAGAATGAGTTGCAAGAAAAATGTTATTTGGGAGCAAACTGGACTTACAAAAAGGGAGGCTTACCTATGGGGGAGGGGGCTCTGGGCTGCTGGGGGGAACCACTGGGCACTGACCCCGTGGAGGGGAGAGAGAATGCATGGAGGGCTCCAGAGATCAAAGACGCTTCCAGGGGTGGCCTTTAGATTCACCACATGTCTGTCATGGAATTAGACATGCTGGCTACCCCACACTTGATTCCCTTGCCTCCCTGCTGCTCTCTGAGTTCAAACCGAAAGTGCATGGGGAGGAGGCCACCAGGGGCCTGGGGAAAGCTGATGGAAAGAGGCAGCAGAGAGCAGATTTAGAACAATTCTGTTCACGAGAAGGTGCTTTCCTGAAATACTCTGGAAGAAATGAAAAAAATCCCTGGTATTTCACACAATCCCTTTAGGGGCAATTTTATATCACTTTGCTAAAAATTGGATATGTCTCCCTAAGTCTTCCACAGCCATTGGCTCAGCAAGAGTTTGAAGTGTTGTGGCAGTGACCCTGAGTTTTTCCCTTGCCTCCTCCACTTCCCTCTCACCCCCTGCCTCTATTTTTCTCTTTTATGTGGATCTATCTGTGTCTAATTTAGATGGCAAGTTCCTTACTACTGTATGTTATAGTGTCTAGCATACTGTGAGCACTTATAAATGTTAAATGATAATAATGATAATATGAGAGCCCTAAAGGTGCCAGCTGCTTCATTTCATTTGAGAGAAGAGGGTTTTCACTACAGACTGAAAAAAAAAAAAATAAGGGCAGTAGGGAGGGAGGGCATATTAGTTTTCTGAGGCAAAGAAGGGGATAGAGAGAGAGAGAGGCTGATAGAAGCTTGCAATATTTTCCAAAAAATGGATTAAAAAAAAAAAAGGTCAGCTAAAACCTTGGGATGTATAACAGAATTCAATGCCTGGCCTTGAGTATTATAACTTTTCACGCAATCTATTGGTTGCCCAAGGTTTCAAGCAAATTTGGAGCACTGATTACCTAAATAGGATAGAGCATCTACTCTCAGCCTGCAGCAAGAAAACTGCAGGGAGTGAAAGAATTCCAGTCCTGATTCTGCAGTTTCTTGGCCACATAACATTTGTTAAAACTCTTAGTTTTTCTACGACCTAATTTCCCATCTACAGAATGAAGGATGGGTCCAATGGTGGGGGGTGGCCCTTACTAGATAACCTCTATATATCTTTCAAGTTCTGAAATTCTGTGAGCCAATGGCTAAGGCAATAGCTGCATGTGTGTGTGCTAAGTCACTTCAGTCATGTCCAACTCTGTGCAACCCTATGGAGTATAGCCCTTCAGGCTCCTCTGTCCATGGGATTCTCCAGGCAAGAATACTGGAGTGGGTCACAATGCCCTCCTCCAGAGTATCTACCCAACCCAGAAACTGAACCCAAGTCTCTTCTGTCTCCTGCCATAGGCAGGAGGTTTCTTTACCACTAGTGCCACCTGAGAACAATAGCTGCATCAGTTCAGTTCAGTTCAGTCGCTCAGTCGTGTCCGACTCTTTGGGACCCCGTGAATTGCAGCACGCCAGGCCTCCCTGTCCATCACCAACTCCCGGAGCTCACTCAAACTCACGTCCATCGAGTTCTATTCCCTATCAATTTGCTGAACACATACTATATGCCAATAGTTTTCATATGGCTCAGATGGTAAAGCATCTGCCTGCAATGCAGGAGACCCAGGTTCGATCCCTGGGTTGGGAAGACTCCCTGGAGAAGGAAATGGCAACCCACTCTAGTACCCTTGCCTGGAAAATCCCATGGACAGAGAAGCCTGATAGGCTACAGTCCATGGGGGTCACAAAGAGTCAGACATGACTGAGTGACTTCACTCACTCACTCACTCACTGAATTAAACACAACTCTGTAAAGCAGAAATTGTTGCTATTCCCTAGTAAGAGATGAGGAGATTGAGGCAGAGAGGAATAATAAATTGCCCTTGGGGCCACAGCTGGCAGTACAGGGAGGGGTCTACACCATCCCTGTCTGTATCTGACCCACTATGCTCTGCTCCACCCTGGCCTGCTGAGCCAGGCCCATGTGGCCCCATGAGTTGAGTCAGGAATGTACCACAATGGTCTCAACACAGGAACAGAGGCTCAGAAATAATTAAAGGTAGTAACTAGGAGATCAAACCAGTCAGTCCTAAAGGAAAACAAACCTGAATATTCACTGGAAGGACTGATGCTAAAGCTCCAATACTTTTGCCAACTGATGTTTAGAGTCAACTCATTGGAAAAGACCCTGATGCTGGGAAAGATTGAAGGCAAAAGGAGAAGGAGTGGCAGAGGATGAGATAGTTGGATAGCATCACTGACTCAATGGACATGAGTATGAGCAAGCTCCAGGAGATAGTGGAGGACAGAGGAGCCTGGCATGCTGCAGTCCATGAGGTCACAAAGAGTTGGACACGACTTAGAGACTCAGCAACAACAACTGTGTTTAGAATATTTTCCTCAGTCAAACAATAATAATTTAAAGTTACCCTCCTCACTGGAACAGGGATTACCTGATAATTATTTATTAAGCACTAGAAAGCTCTCTCAGAGAAGGCAGTGGCACCCTACTCCAGTACTCTTGCCTGGAAAATCCCATGGATGGAGGAGCGTGGTGGGCTGTAGTCCATGGGGTCGCTAAGAGTTGGACACGACTGAGAGACTTCACTTTCACTTTTCACTTTCATGCATTGGAGAAGGAAATGGCAACCCACTCCAGTGTTCTTGCTTGGAGAATCCCAGGAATGGGGGAGCCTCTTGGGCTGCCATCTATGGGGTCACACAGAGTCGGACACGACTAAAGTGAGTTAGCAGCAGCAGCAGCAGAAAGCTCTCTCTCCATATCACCTAATATAATCCTCACGGCAAGACTGTAAGGCTATCCAGAATTTTGTAGACGGGTCTCCTGAGGCACAGAGGTGAAACCTGTCCAGACTAGTGGGTGGTGAGAGACGGGGCTCCAGTCCCATCCCTGCCCCTAGCCCTGTACTCAGCCTCTGCCCTCAGCCACCTGCCCATCAGTTTTGATGGCTGATGGTTGGCTTCACACTGTTGGGTCAAGGAAGGCTCAACACCAGGGAAAATGCTCATGGTGGTGCAATAGGGCTTCCGTGCCCATGAGATCCAGACAGAGAACCTCCTTGGCATGTCTCAGACAAAATAAAGGGTCCTTGATGAAATTTCTGGGACTCTGAAATGCTCAGCTCTGGCTCTAGATACCTGTGTGGATCTTCCTGTGAAAGCTGCATCTTAAAGTTGGGATGGAAGCAGAGAGCTGGGCCCAGTGGGCCTGGGTTCCACCTTTTCCTGCTCCGTGAGCATCTTCAGGACAAAGATCCACTATACTCTCTTCTCTGTCCCCTGTGACCATGCCTAACACTCACAGGCAGGAAAGCAGAACAAGTTACACTCTCAGTCCAGTGGACTCTTGTTTCCCATTGGACTTGCTCGACAGGAAGGAAAAATGGACAGAAAATCTACTTCTGTGATGGAAGGTGGAAGAGAAGCAATTTGCACCTCCTCCTCCGCCCTTAACTCAGTGCTGCCCGCTCTGCCAGCCCAGAGAGAGGCCAGGACACGGGTCCTCAGGGGCCACCATGGCCAGCCCCAAGGCACCCCTACCATGTACCCTTCTTGCTTAGGCAAGTGGGGAGAAGAGGTCCCACTTCTCCTTTGAAAGGGTGCTCAAGGACACCTGGACCTCACACGTCCTTATTACAGAAAGTAGCAGATGAAACTAGGTTTGGAAAGTATAAATTTAGATCTTACAATAACAACCAAAGATGAACCCACCATCCCTGCCCTCCTTGTCTGCAAGAGAGAAATGATAGATGCGGCTTCCCAAGGAAAGACATGTTGACAAATAGCAACCCAAAATAGCTGGGTGCTTATTTTTTCTTTTCTTCCCTCCCTCCCTTCTTTCCTCCATCCCCACTTTCCTCCTTTCCTTTCCTTCTTCCTATTCTTGCCATTTGAAAAACCATCATTATAATATCTATTTTATGTGGTATTTTTTTATACACTGATATCAAATGAACTTGAAATTCTTTTGTTATGTGGGGGAAAAAAACAAAATGAGGACTTCCCTGGAAGTCAAATGGTTGATGCCAGGGACAGGGTCCGATCCCTGGTCCAGGAAGATCCCACACGCTGAGGGGCAACTCAGCCCGTGAGGCACAACTACTGAGCATGCGTCACACCTACAGAGTAGCCTCCGTTCCCTGCAACTAGAGAAAACCCACACACAGCAAAGAAGACCCAGCACAGCCAGAAGCACATAAATAACGTTTGTGTTAGTCGCTCAGTCGCTTCCGATTCTTTGTCATGCCATGGACTACAGCCCGCCAGGCTCCTCTGTCCATGGAATTCTCCAGGCAAGAATACTGGAGTGGGTTGCCAATAATAAAATAAACTGTTTTTCAAAAGCAAAATGAGTAGTGTAAGTGCAGGCTTTCGTTTTCGTTACTAAAACAAAGTTTATACACACACACATATACACACAAACACATGTACAGTTTTGGTCTTTTTGTAAAACAAGAACAATGAAAGCAGGACTTTCCCTAGAAGGGTGCAGGCCCGGGGTAGTGCCTGTAGCCAGTGCCCATGGGCTTTCCTACATAAAAACTGGATAAGGGTCTGGACTCCTGGTTCCCCACTCCCTCAACCACTCGTTTCCTGATCCAAGTAAAGACCTGTGAATTTAGACATACACATAGTATCTTGGATATAAATACATACACACAAAGACTGTTTCTGGAAGGATAACAAAAATTGACAAGAGTACCTGTTTCTGGGTCTGGGGTCCTTTTCATTGCATTCATCGTCTCGTCCTTTTTGATCTTTTTTAACCTCATGTATGTATTTTTTTTCCTGAAAATATCATTACAGAGGGGAAAACAATTCAAATAAATCATGTTTCCAGCGGAGAAAAATGTGTGTAATTTTTCATTTCATTTCATGAGAGCTGGGTATTGGTACCTAGAACTTTTTGCTCTCTAGAATGGATGAATAGAAAGAAAAACCTGTGCGGAAAGAAGAGAAAAGCATCCTATTTCCCAATGGCCACCTAGGCTCTCATCGTGCTCCTGCTGCTTCTGTTTGCAGGAAGAGGGCTTGCCACTGGGCTTTTCAGAGATCAGACTGTCTCCCCTTCGTCTCTGCTCCTGGTCACCATGGGTTACGGATGCAGACACAGGCAGAAAGCCTACAGGTGCGGGGGATGGGGGTAGGATGCTGATTAGAATGCAAATTGCAGCAGTGAACAGACAGCCTACAGATGTGTACCAGGAAAGGTCTAAGCTGGAAGCACTTGACCCTCAACCATCTGATCTTGCCTCACTGGGTCTAATTGTCCCCCACAACGCACAGAGAAAATATGCTCCTTATGTCATTTCCATTAGTTGGCTGAGAATCTACATGAGTGACGAGCAAAACAAAAACAACATTCTGAAGAGAACTTTCACAGGCTTGCCTGGGGTTCTGCTTTGTGCGTTCACTGGAGAGTTATGTTGACAATCTGAACTTATAAGAATAGCAAGTATTATGCCACTTTTGAGCCAAGCTCTATTTTCCTCTTTATGACAGCCTTGAAAAGCAAGGTGCCTGTCTTCTGGAGAGAGGTAAATGTGATTTATATCTGGGGGATGGCTAAATAAATTACACTCCTTGAGCCAAAGAAGGCCTTTATCAGCATTGAATGTAGAAAGCAGGAGAGTGTGGTGAGAGGGGGTCACGGGCTGCTATGCACGGGTGTGTGTTTGTGCAATCATAGACTTTCTGGTTTTCAGGGAGTGTCCCTGACATGAGTCTGTTCCTTCTCTTTATCCTGATGGAAATTCCAGAAACAAACATAATCCTTGGTTCTGGATAAAGATGTTTGGGGGAGGCCAAGAAAGATAGAGTGGTGGGAAGTGGGGGAAGCCAGTGCAGGAAGAGAGCGTGTAATAAATGGGAGCTTGGGGAATGTGTTCCACCTGACTTAGCCAGATGCCTCTAGAGAGAAAGAAAAGGAAACAGCTAAATGTCTTTATATCCCCTGGAGTCTTCAAAGGAAGCCTGCAAAGCAGGGCATCAGGGTAATCCTCACTCGGTTAATATCTGACACCTTTGCATCTGTGATGTGAAGAGTAAATTAGAATTCCTGTTATAAGAACAGAATTTTAACCACCAGGAGTTAATGCAGAGGTCAGGCTGGTTTATCACCACCTTATCTTATCGCACATAGTGCCCGGATGACTATTTTGGGATAGGGTATTGTGGACTTTTTTCCTCTAGGATTCTTAGGAAAAGTCATAAAGAAAATGATTCTGAACTCAGCAGTCTTCTGTGTGAAAGAAAGGTTAATTCTATCCCTGGCTGCTATTCGTCCCTGCCACGGACAGCCCATATTCTCACTATTAAGATAGTTCAGTGCAGGTGCGTTGTTATTTTAATTATTTAGGATGTAATTTCTGGGCCCAAGGAAGATGGATAGCACATCTTAAAGAAAATGAACTTTTTCTCTCAGACACACTACAACTAAAATCATATGCAAAAACAATGACAATGGATTACATCGCATGTTTCTTAGATATTGTTAACTTTATTTTCAGAGGAAGCACCAACATTTCTGCTGCCTGGGCTTTGGGGATCCACTTGCCATGGAGACATGAAGCCTAAGTTTAATAAAATCATGCAGCATGAAGTCCACACAATATTATTTTTCTTACATTGGGCTGGATGCTTTGATTATTATTCACTCTCAAGTTACCCCTGAGATATGAAAGCTTCAGTATTATAATATTTACACTGTTGGCCAAAGACTTCTCAGATATGTCAGCAATTATTACCCCATTTTATAGATTAACAAAATGAGGCAAAACAGGTACATTATTGATGGGAAGAGGAAGAATTTTACACACACACACACACACACACACACACACATACACATCCCTAATGTGTCATCCTTAGAGTCTTAAAAATATAGTTTATCATCTAACAGAAATATATTTCTTTTGCTCCCAGACAGTTGTGAACCCAAGTTAATACAAAATTAATTATAGGTCTTGAAGTGACAGTTTTATTTTTCCAATATATTTCTAATTTATCTTTTTGAAAGTAATGATAGAATTTCTGGCTTAAGTAGAAAGTCTTGAATCTATATAGAATATGACACAATCAAGAACTTTTAAAAGTGCAAAAATTCAAAGTAGCTGAGAATGCCACTGATTAAGATATAGACTTAGAACAAGTTTAAAATACTACCGATTACACGACTTTCCGGTTTCTCTGGACCTGAATAAAACACTCCCACATAACAAGGACCCCATTCCAAAAGACCCTTTTTCTTACACAATATATATCCTTAGAAATCAGCCAGGGTAGATTTCTGCCATTTATCTCAGAAGTCCTTTGACGGAAGTTGTGAATACTTTTCCAGGTTATAAAACTCTACCTTGTTCTGGATTCTTCAGAGCCAGCACAACTCTGATGTCTCTCTCTAGAATAATTCATAGAAAGAGGAAAAAGCATGCAAAAATGGATGGAGAGATTTTCATCCAAGAACCCCCTGCTAGAAAATGGATTCCTTCTGCCTGCCAGTGAAATCCTTGCCAATTTATATCTTCCTAGAACATGATACAGGGTTCTGCCCGAATAAGATGCTACACCACGTTCTACATACTTGGGCCCACGTAGGTGCTCAGGTCTCCCTCGGAACGGGTTGGGCATTGGCCTTTAGCCTGTAAAGACCTAGCGGGGACAGTGGCAGGTTGCTGTCCTTGCTCTGTGGTGACTCCAGCCTCCTGGCAACACAGTAAGCCGGGCAGAGTTCTTAGTAAGCTTTTAGACTAAGAGGAAGAGAGGTTACTTGGAATCTGGAGAAAGAGAAAGGAAAAGCACTTTTTGTTACCTCTCTTGTTTGTTTGGAGGGTAATCACCACCTTTTTCTCTCTTGCCTGCAACTGGCTACCTTTTGGCCATTTCAGTGTTCATTTAGCACCTAGATGGAGCGGGGCAGAGAGAGGAAGAGAAGACCAAAGAATTCATCCATTCAAGGTGCTTATTCCTGACTTTCACACCAGGCTAAATTGCTTGGACATGTTATTGGACAATTTTGAGCCGGTTTCCTAAACTCTTTGGTCTCATCAGTGAATTTTGTATTGTACACTGTTTCAAAGAACTGAAGAGTATTTGTCCAATTTCCCTAGCAGCTCAAGGAGAGAATTTTGAAAATGACAAGGCTTGCATACCCTATTTCCATAAGAGAGCTAAAGCAAACTATTAATTTCTCTGTGTTAATGGAGGAAAGGAGTAGGATTGGAAATTTAAAAAGAACAGAAGAAATTTTATCTTTTTGGACCGCCTTCTCTTATTTCAGGATACATCGAAAGCCACCACCATAGTGAAAAAGATTAGTTTGAGTTTAATTTAACTTAAATATCCTCTGGTGGAGATGCTAATAAGCAACCAAATGACCTAAAGCCAGAGAACAGGAGGGAGACAGGGAAGAAGCATAGTGCTTGTAAAACTCACACATTGGATCATTAACCCTTGAATAACTGAGAGTTGGTTTGAGATAATTCATGCTGTGTTTGTCTTTAAAAAAAGTCGTGAATTGCCACAGCCCATTGCACTGAACAAGTAGCAATACACTTGCTAAGAAGCGATGTCAATAAAGTAATATAATCCTTATCTGGGATAACAGGGGATGTAGACAACATGGATAATTGAAACACACAAATAATTCCAAGACCTGATAATAAAGTGATAGTTGCAACTGCTTTTTCACCAGGCTTCTTACCAGCACCAATATTCATTCAATTTTATTTCCTCTCTCACCCCTCTCTTAACACTAGGAGGGATGGAAGTATAAATAAGCCACAAAACAACCCAGAGAAGAACATCAGAAACAAAAGAGAAAAAGGATAAATAAAAATAGAGGATAGTCTATATTATTGAGTAGTGGTCCTTGAAAGGTTGATGGATGACTGGACAGAATTTGCATCAGTTCATGGTATCTCTGTGTAATTTGCTTTGATGGAACAAAGAACCACTGTAACACTCATAGGAGTAATATTTCCCATTGCTTTAAGTTTATAGGTTTGAACTTTCAAGACCCTGTGCTCCTGAGGCTGTTTATTTTCTCCTGTATCCTTGGCCTGCAATTATGGTAAACCTCGACCCCAAGACCTGGACGAAGACACACACATTCACCTGGCGACCCTTTACCTATTCTCAAGGTAAGCAGATAGAGGGAGTGAGTGCCGAAAATAGCATAAAATTGAAATTCATAGAACCAGCTTCAAGTCCCAGAGATACTACTTGTGTGTGGGCTTGTAAAAGTCACTTAAGAGTTTTGAGCCTTAATTTACTTGTAAGTAAAATTGGGAAAATAATATCCCATGGGATTTTTATACAGACAAGATGAGACAATATATGTAAATGTGATTTATAAAGTTGAATGGATTATAAATCTTAGTCGATGTTGTAAAGTGGTGTCCCTGGTGGCTCAGTGGTAAAGAATCTGCCTGCCAATGCAAGAGAGGCGGTTCAATCCCTAGTCTGGGAAGATCCCCAGAGAAGGAAATGACAATCCACTCCAGTATTCTTGCCTGGGAAATCATATGGACAGAGAGAGGAGCGTGGTGGGCTATAGTTCACAGAGTTGCAAAAGAGTCAGACAGGACTTAGTGACTAAGAAACAACAAGATATTGTAAAGAGGAAAAATTATCTGGCACATCAAATGAACAGCTCCCATGATTCTCAGATTTTAAATGTTTATTCAGGAAATTTGATTAAGATGCAGATCTATGATCCATTCCCAAAGATTCTGATTCAGGAGGTCTGGAGTGGGACCCAAGCATTTTTGTTTTTTAACAACTGCCCAGGTGTTTCTTATGGAGGCAATTCATGCATGACCCTTTTAGAAACATTGCCATTGCCACCAATTAACATATTCAGGCAAGAGTGACAAAAACAAGAGATGAACAATACCTCAAAAACATATGGAACCAATGCTACTCTTCTCCCATCCTCATAAATGCTGCCCTACCATCTCATTTAAGTTGCAATCCACAACTTGCCCCAGTCAGTTCTTGAGATAATGGGTGCAGCAAAAGCAAAGACGATTAAACATCCGCCAGTTAGTCCATGTGACATACCACACTGATAGACTGAAAAATAAAAATAATATGGTCATCTCAACAGATGCAG
Source organism: Bos javanicus (assembly GCF_032452875.1). Taxonomy (NCBI): domain Eukaryota; kingdom Metazoa; phylum Chordata; class Mammalia; order Artiodactyla; family Bovidae; genus Bos; species Bos javanicus. The sequence continues at coordinate 31,346,257 of NC_083891.1, read as the reverse complement.
TAAAAGCATCTGACAAAAATCTAGAATCCATTCATGATAAAAACTCTTAATAAAGTAAGTATCGAGGGATCACACATGCATGCTCAGTCATGTCTGACTCTTGGCGACACCATGGACTGTAGGCTGCCAAGCTCCTCTGTCCATAGAATTTTCTAGGCAAGAATACTGAAGTGGGTTGCCACTTCCTACACCAGGGGATCTTCCCGACCCAGAACTGAACCCATATTTCTGATGTCTCCTGCATTGGCAGGCAGATTCTTTACCATTAGTGCTACCTGGGAATCCCAGAGGGACTATATCTCAACATAATAAAGGTCATACATGAAAAACCCATACAGGTAATGTCATACTCAACAGTGAAAAGTTGAAAGATTTTCCTCTAAGATCAGGAACAAGACAAGGATGTCCAGTCTCGTCACTTTTATTCAACATAGTAATGGAAGTCCTAGCAATTAATAAGGAAAAGAAATAAAAGTCATCAAAATTGAAAAGGAAGAAGATAACCTGTCACTATTTGCAGATGGCATGGTGTTATATATAGAAAACGCTAAAGGCTCCATCAAAAAAAAAAAAAAAAAAACCTAGTAAACAAATTCAGTAATGTTGTAGGATACAAAATCAACACACACAAAAATTATTGCATATTTTACACTAATAACAAACTATAAGAAAGAGAAATTTAATAAATTACCCCATTTACAATTTTTTCCCCTCCCCCCACCAAGAAACTCCTTAGGAATAAATTTAACCATGGAGGTGAAAGATCTTTATATTGAAAACTACAAGACATTAATGAAAGAAATTTAAGAAGACACAAATAAAGGGAAACATATTCCATGTTCATGGATTTGAAGAATGAATGCTATTAAAATGTCCCTACTGCCTAAAGCATGATAACCACGATGCTGTGAGCACTCACCTAGAGCCAGACATCCTGGAATGTAAAGTCAAGTGGGCCTTAGGAAGAATCACTATGAACAAAGTTAGTGAGGTGATGGAATTCCAGTTGAGCTATTTCAGATCCTAAAAGATGATGAGGTGAACGTGCTGCACTCAATATGCCAGCAAATTTGGAAAACTCACAGTGGCCACAGGACTGGAAAAGGTCAGTTTTCATTCCAATTGCAAAGAGAGGCAATGCCAAAGAATGCTCAAACTACCACATAATTGCACTCATCTCACACGCTAGTAAAGTAATGCTCAAAATTCTCCAAGCCAGGCTTCAACAGTATGTGAACCGTGAACTTTCAGATGTTCAATCTAGATTTAGAAAAGGCAGAGAAACCACAGATCAAATTGCCAACATCCACTGGATCATCGAAAAAGCAAGAGAGTTCCAGAAAAACATCTACTTCTGTTTTATTGACTACACCAAAGCCTTTGACTGTGTGGACCACAACAAACTGTGGAAAAGTCTTCAAGAGATGGGAATACCAGACCATCTGACATGCCTCCTGAGAAATCTGTATGCAGGTCAAGAAGCAACAGTTAGAACTGGACATGGAACAACAGACTGGTTCCAAATCAGGAAAGGAGTATCTCAAAGATGTGTATTGTCACCCTGCTTATTTAACTTTTATGCAGAGGCAATGGCACCCCACTCCAGTATTCTTGCCTGGAAAATCCCATGGATGGAGAAGCCTGGTAGGCTGCAGTCCATGGGGTCGCGAAGAGTCAGACATGACTGAACGACTTCACTTCCATTTTTCACTTTCATGCATTGGAGAAGGAAATGGCAACCCACTCCAATGTTCTTGCCTGGAGAATCCCAGGGACGGGGGAGCCTGGTGGGCTGCTGTCCATGGGGTCGCACAGAGTCGGACACTACTGAAGTGACTCAGCGGCAGCGGCAGCAGAGTACATCATGCGAAATGCCGGACTGGATGAAACACAAGCTAGAATCAAGATTGCCGGGAGAAATATCAATAACCTCAGATATGCAGATAACACCACCCTTATGGCAGAAAGTGAAGAAGAACTAAAGAGCCTCTTGATGAAGGTGAAAGAGGAGTGAAAAAGCTGCCTTAAAACTCAATATTCAGAAAACTAAGACCATGGCCTCTGGTCCCATCACTTCATGGCAAATAGATGGGGAACCAATGGAAACAGTGATAGATTTTATTTTGGGGAGCTCCAAAATCACTGCAGATGGTGACTGCAGCCATGAAATTAAAAGATGCTTACTCCTTGGAAGAAAAGCTATGACAGCATACTAAAAAGCAGAGACATTACTTTGCCAAGAAAGGTCCATCCAGTCAAAGCTACAGTTTTTTCAGTAGTCATGTGTAGATGTGAGAGTTGAACTATAAAAAAAGCTGAGCACCGAAGAATTGATGCTTTTGAATGGTGGTGTTGGAGAAGACTCTTGAGAGTCCCTTGGACTGCAAGGAGATCCAACCAGTCCATCCTAAAGGAAAAATATTCTAAATTATTAGAATAATCTAATAATTCAGATTTTCTGAATATTCATTAGAAGGACTGATGCTGAAGCTGAAACTCCAATACTTTGGCCACCTAATGTGAAGTACTGACTCACTGGAAAAGACCCTGATCCTGGGGATTGAAGGCAGGAGGAGAAGGGGACGACAGAGGATGAGATGGGTGGATGGCATCACCGACTTGATGAACGTGAGTTTGAGTAAGCTCTGGGAGTTGGTGAAGGACAGGGAAGCCTGGTGTGCTGCAGTCCATGGGGTTGCAAATAGTCAGACACGACTGAGCAACTGCACTGAACTGAACTGCCTAAAGTAATATACAGATTGAGTGCAATCCCTATTAAAATTCCAATAGTTTTTTTCAAAGAAATAGAATAAACAACCCTAAAATTTGTGTGGAACCACAAAAGACTCTGAACAGCCAAAGCAATCTTGAGAGAGAGGAACAAAGCTGTAAGCATCACATTCCCCACGTTCAAACTATATTATTAAGCTATAGTAATTAAAGCAGTATATTTGCATAAAAACAAACACAGAGACCAATAGAACAGAATAGAGAGCCCAGGAAAGTATCCTCACATATATGACAAAAGTATAAGAATATACAGTGGAGCAAAGACAATCTCTTAAATAAATAATGTTGGCAAAATTGGACAACCACATGCAAAAGAATGAAACTGGACCACTATCTTATACCAAACACAAAGAATAACTGAAAAGGGATTAGAGCATTAGACATAAGATCTGACATGATAAGACTCCTGAAAGAAAACAATGTCATTACCTCCTTGGCATAGGTTTTGTTGTAATTTTTTGAATCTGCCATCAAAAATGAAAGAAACAAGAAGACTAAACAAGTGGGACTACATTGAAACTAAAAAGTTTCTGCACAGCACAGAAAATCATCAATAAAATAAAAAAGGCAAACTACTAAATGGGAGAAAAATAATTGTAAATCATATATCTGTTAAGAGACTAATATCCAAAATATATAAAAAACTTATACAATTCAATAGTAAAAATGTTGATTTAAAAATGGGCAGAAGATATGACTAGACATACAATTGGCCAAAGGGTACATGAAAAGATGCTCAACAAATTAAACGTCGGGGAAATGCAAATCAAAACCACAATGAAATATCACCTCATACCTATTAGAATGGCCATATAAAAAGATAAGAAGTAACTAGTATTGGTAAGGATGGAGGAAGGAGAACCCTTGTGCGCTATTGGTGGGAGTATAAATTAGCACAGCAATCGTGGAAAACATATGGAGATTCTTTAAAAAATTAAAAATAGAATTACCATATGATCCAGTAATTCCTCTTCTGAATATTTATCAAAAAAAGTGAAAATACTAACTTGAAAAAATACATTCACCCTCATGTTCATTGCAGCATTATTTACAATAGCCCAGGTATGGAAACAATGCATTGATCAATCAATGGATAAAGAAATAGTGGTATTAATATACCTCCATCTAGCTATCAATCAGTGTAATGGAATACGATTAAGCCATAAAAAAGAACAAAATCTTTCCATCTGTAACAACACGCATGGAACTTGAAGGCACTATGCTAAGTGAACTAAGTCAGACAGAGAAAGAAAAATACCGTATGATCTCTCTTATATGTGGAATCTAACAAAACAAAACAAAAGCCCAAGCTCATTGTTACAGAGAACAGATTGATGGTTGCAAGGGGTGGGTGGGAAGTGACAGAAATTGGTGAGCTTTTTTTTTTATATTAAATAAATTGAATTTTTTAAATGGCTGCTGCAAATAAAAGGCAGTGTTTGTTAGAAAGAAACTATGGAGGAAAAATAAGCATGATCGACTGACCTTTTAGTAAATGCCATAAAAAATCATGAAAGTATTTTCAAATACTGGAACCTAGCAGTCTTCACTCCTGAAAAGGCCAGTATAAGGTCTGGAGGACACAATATCTAATTTAATTTTTTTAAAGGCTAATATAGATTCTAAACTCTATCACCAAAGAATGATGAAACCCCAAAGTGTAACATCTGCTTGTACTACCATCAGTGGGTTTGAACGCTGAAGTCTGTCTGGCTGATGATATTAATAGTACTGAAAACACAAGACATTCCAGTAAGGAGACAGATACATCCAGCCAGATTTGATGACCCACAGTGGAGCTTGTCTCACTAGTTTCTTTTTGGAAAAGCGATCCTAAACCACGTCTACATGTCAAGCTAGTCTTCAGAACTGAGAACTCATTTTGGCCAAAATTCTGTCTGCAAAAGTATGACTCAAGTGAATTAAAGTTCAGAGCTTCTTGAATTGAATGGGCTGTGATTGTGCAAATTTAATTTGAGATAATGTACTGCATTTCGACGTTTGCTTCCAGGCTTCTATTACCCAGAGGGAAAACTGCTCAATCAGTATTGTGCAGTGGAACAGCGCTGCCCCGGGACGGCAGAAGCCTGGAAAGCAGCCCCTGTTCTGCCGTAATTAACTCCACGACCTTGGGCAATCCGTGTGGCTGCTCTGGGCCTCCTGTGACAAATGCGCGGGTTATAGTAGATGATCTCCAAGGTCTCTCCAGCCCTCGGTTGCTCAGCCTCTCAGATGGAACTGCATCAAATTATTGCAGCAAATGGTTCCTAGGCCCACGTGAGCGGTGTCAGGTGAGCAGCACATGACTGACAAGTGTCCAAGCCATCGAAAGATGTTCATTTGTCTGCCTTTTGGATGGTAGTTGGGAGGGTGGGTGTTGGCAATGTATCCTGTTGAGTTTACAAAAGGGCCAGGGAAATTCACCACCACCAAAGGTTGATCAGGAGGTTGGGAACCACGAGGGTGGGAGGAGCTAACACTTACTAAATGCCTACTGTGAACCAGTCATTGTTTTCAGCGCTTCTTGGTAAGAAATCATGTAAATCTCCAACAGCCATAAGGGATTAGAATATAATACTATACGCAAAATCCAGCCCAAATTCTAACCTGGGGTCCTTGGGCTTTTGCTCTGACCACATAAGTCAGCATCACAAAGCAGCCCCACCCCCACAGAGCCCCGAGAGAAAGCCCAAGAAGTCAGATGCTCTCCCTGCACCAGGAGAGGCGGTGAACACAGCCTCTTCTGCGAAGAAGATGAATAGGGTAATTCAGATGCCCTGGCTGTTTTCAGGACTGCCCTTCTTGGGTTCACGTCCGGTTTCTGAACTAACAGAATCACTGTGGTAACCTGGAAAGCCTTTCTTAGCCTCACACCACAACTTAAATTCTTCTCAAAACTCCTAACCCATTACAGAAGTTCAGCACTTGCAACAGCAGTCTTCTGACCTCTGACAAGAAGTTTTAGGTAATTTGTTTAAACATTACTATACCTGAAGTAGCATTAGAAAGTTATTTTGTGTTCAAGTACAAAAAATAATAAATACACTTTTCTTTTGACCTAGAAATTCATTTATTAGGAAACTATATGTATGTGCATGCTAAGCCTCTTCAGTTGTGTCCAACTCTGTGTGACCCTATGGACTATAGCCCACCAGGCTCTTCTGTCCATGGGATTCTCCAGGCAAGAGTACTGGAGTGGGTTGCCATGCCCTCTTTCAGGGAATCTTCCTGACCCAGGGATCAAACCAGCATCTCCTGTGTCTCCTGCATTGGCAGGCAGGTTCTTTACCACTAACACCACATGGGAAGCCCATTAGGAAATGATGTTTCTCAATAATTAAAAAGGAAGGAGATATCCACGTTATATTTTCATTTTTCTAAGTTTACAATTTCTAACCAACATCTTACTAAAAAACAAAAAATAGATTAAGGCAGGTTATAAAGCTCCTGAGTCTGTAGGTGGGAGTGAAATAATCATAAGTGTGAGGGGAGGAGGAATGTGGGAGCAGGAACTGAGCAAGCATTAGAGATACAGCACTTAATCAATAAAAGGTGACGGTGGCAGCACCAGGATGAGGCTCATTTGAGGTCAACAGGAGAGAGAGCCTTTCTGCTCCAGGGAAAGAAATAACAATTAGTGAGTGAGAAAAGGGAAGAGTGAGAAATTATTGTGGACATAGGAAAAAATAGAAAAAATGTATTCAACTGGATAGTTTTATGAAAATTTGTGTCAATTACTGCAGATGGTGATTGCAGCCATGAAATTCAAAGACGCTTACTCCTTGGAAGGAAAGTTATGACCAACCTAGATAGCATATTGAAAAGCAGAGATATTACTTTGCCAACAAAGGTCTGTCTAGTCAAGGCTATGGTTTTTCCAGTGGTCATGTATGGATGTGAGAGTTGGACTGTGAAGAAGGCTGAGCACCAAAGAATTGATGCTTTTGAACTGTGGTGCTGGAGAGGACTCTTGAGAGTCCCTTGGACTGCAAGGAGATCCAACCAGTCCATTCTGAAGGAGATCAGTCCTGGGTGTTCATTGGAAGGACTGATGCTAAGGCTGAAACTCCAATACTTTGGCCACCTCATGAGAAGAGTTAACTCATTGGAAAAGACCCTGATGCTGGGAGGGATTGGGGGCAGGAGGAGAAGGGGACAACAGAGGATGAGATGGCTGGATGGCATCACCGCCTCAATGGACATGAGTTTAAGTGAACTCTGGGAGTTGGTGATGGACAGGGAGGCCTGGCGTGCTGTGATTCATGGGGTTGCAAAGAGTCGGGCGCGACTGGACTGAACTGAACTGAATCTAACAAATGTATTTGAGCACCTCATGTGAAAATGTGCATTCCTATGAGAAAATTTAAAAAATAAGTAAGAAGAGATTTCCATCATCAAGGAGTTTATGCTTTAAAAAAAAAAGGGAACATGTTAGTCACTTCAGTCATGTCTGACTCCTTGCAACCTCTTAGACTGTAGACCATCAGGCTACTCTGTCCAAGGAATTCTCCAGGCAAGAATACTGCAGTCGGGTAGCCTTTCCCTTCTCCAGGGGATCTTCCTGACCCAGGGATTGAGCCCAAGTCTCCTGCACTGCTGGCAGATTCTTTATCATCTGAGCCACCAGAGAAGCCCTTTTTTCATTTTCACTTTTGGGCGTAAGAGGAAGAAGGCAAATAAGGGCAGAATTTATATTCATGGAACAGTTGATGGAAAAAGATATTGAAGAATAAGATGCAACTGTGAATAAATTCAGTTTTTTATTCAATCAGGTACATAATCTACAGCAGGTGTCACTGAAGTTTTTATGGTAGAGTCAGATAGTTAATGAATGTTTTAGGCTTTGCAGACCAAGAGGCAAAATGGAAGTTGTTGGTAGGTACTTATAAATTAAGGAAATAAACCTCTTACCTTTGCCCACCCCAAAGTGGGCAGTCTGCAGCCCAGTTTCCATCACTTGGAACTCTTCCAGGGATGAAGAGCAGTGGTCTCTGTCCACAGTTGTCTTCCCTCCAGGAGTCTAGCCATCTCAACTTGGGCAGCTGGACTGAATGAAGCCAAGCAACTCACCAAATTGTTGACTCCAGAACTGTGAGTCCAAGACTCAAGGCCTAGTAGCTGACAACCATGGAGTCTGAGATGTGTAGCTGGCAACCACAGCACCCTGAGCAGGAGTGCTGGGAGCAGAGGGGAGGTAGGTGTGGGGACTGCTCCAACTCCACCTCCTGGCTCACTGTGCTAACAAGGGTATACAGAGACATGCCACGCTGAGCTCAAAGTAAGAATGTGCTGTTCTTACCTCATTGCTCTGACAAAATGATTTAAAATCTTCCATGTTGGGAAAACTGCATAGACATATGGAAAAAGACAAACTTAGAATCCCTCATAGCACAAGCCAGGATAAGTTTCAAGATCAGATATTTAAATGTACCTAAATTACAAAACACTGCTGCTGCTGCTGCTAAGTCGCGTCAGTCATGTCCGACTCTGTGCGACCCCATAGATGGAAGCCCACCAGGCTCCCCCATCCCTGGGATTCTCCAGGCAAGAACACTGAAGTGGATTGCCATGTAGACAGGGAGAAGAGACAGACAGGAATGCACACCACTATTTAACACTATGTTGTAGGTACTGGCTAATGCAATTAGACAAGAGAAAGCTATAAGAAGCATAAGCATGGAAAAGAAATCTGTAAAATTATTTTTAGTTACAAAGAAAAAGATTATATTATAATAAAAATGAACAAAAATTATCTTTAGTTGCAAAGAATAAAATTATAATAAAAATGGAAAAGAATCAATGAAACCACTGCAAACAGTAAGAGGGTTTAGTAGTTTACAAAATTAGCATAGAAACCAATAGCCTTTATGCACATAATTTAAAAAGCACATGATTCAAGAGAAGACCCCATTTATTAATAAAATAGCAAAAATGAAAATAAAATATGTAGGTGTGAAATTAGCAAGATATATTCAAAACCAAACCTATATTATAAAAATCATACGACATTCTTATAAGAAACTAAATAAACTTGAACAAGTGAAAAGACACACCATGTATTTAAATAAAAATACTTGACATCATAAAGTTGTTAGTGCTCCCTAATAAACAGTTTAAAGCATTAACAACAAGAATGCCATCAGGTTTTTTCCCTGAATGTAAACAAAACGCTTACATGTTGTTTGGAAAAACAAATGAAAAAGAACAACCAGGAATACCATGAGAAAGAAGAGTAATTAGGAGGGGACTAGGCGTATCAGCAAAGTGTACAATAAGGCCTCCATGATTAAAATATTTTGATATTGACAACAGCAATGAGACAGAATGGGAAAGCCTGGAATCGAATCCACCCACATGTGAAATTCATAATGAATAAATAAAGTACGTATAATGTCATTCAGAAAAGGTAGCATTTCAAATCACACAGGGAAAAAGATAAACTATTTAAGAAGCAATAATGGGATAACTGGATAGCCATACAGAAAATGATGAAATTACATCAATTCTTCATGGTGTATGCCAGGATATATTCAAAATGAATAGAGACTTAAATGCCAAGTAATCAAATAAAATCACAAGTAAACTTCTCTACAACCTGGGATCTAAGAGAACCTTCCTAAGACTCAATCCAGAATTAATAAGGCAATAAAAAAGGGAATATTTGATAATACACAATAAAATATGTGCACATAGACACATGCCTACACAACAGATTGGGGAAAAAGACAATTGACATTTGGAAAAATAATTTGCACTTATTACAGATAAGATGTTATTGTTTCTAGCACTATCTCTGACATACAATGAGGTTCTAAAAATAGAACACAAAAAGGCAGCAATCTCAAAGTGGCTAGAGATATGAAAAAACAGTACACAGAAAAAGAAAGTCAAGTGGTTCTTAAACATAGGAAAATATACTCAGTTTTACTAACAATAAAATAAATGCAAAATAAAACTACACCAAGATGATGTTTCTCCACTATCAGATTGGATAAAATCCAAGCAAGACAATAAACTCTGTTGGAAAGGCTGTGGGGAAACAAGTATATCAAATACTGCTGGAAGGAATAAAACATGGTACAAACCCTGTGAAGGAGAACTTGGAAGAATCTAGCAAAATTATGTATGCATTTACCCTTTGACCCATCAATCTTATTTCCAGGAATCTATCTTAAAGATACATTGGCAAACACATTAAGATACAGTTAGAAGACCAGAAATTGCAGTTTAGTAAGAACAAAAACTGGAAGCAATGCAAATGTAATTAATAGGGAACTGGTTGAGTGAACCGTCGAAAAGCTGTACAATGAAGTATTATGCAGCTGTGAAAAGGAGTGGAAATATATTCATAACCAACTAGAGAGTTACCCCTACGATGTAGTGTTAAGTGAAAAATATATGATAAATAGAATGAGTCTATTTTACTTCCCTGTATCAAAGAAAGAGAGATGCAAATGCATGTCTATATTTCTGCATATATTTTCTTTTTAAAATAAATAGTATAAACATAAACCATAAAATAAACTAGTTACCTAAGGAGAGGGAGTGAATGAGATTGATGAATTAGGGATAGTAGCTAGAGTTCTTGAATATATCTTGAAGACTTGATTTTGGTATTATGTAAATATTTTATGTAACAGTCAAATTACAAAAAAAAATCCTAAAAAGTAAAATAAAAATGAGATAAGTGAACCTAAATGTATATATAGTTGGTGGCATAAACATACAGAGAGTTCTCTGGGTGATGTTAAAATAGATTTTATTGAAAAACTTTAATGGAATATACTCTAAAGATCAAGAACTGCATCACCACCCCCCCCAAAAAAAAAAAAAAAACAGAAAAAAATATTGGTGGTAATGCTGGTTTTGTTAATCTGAGATTGTTGCTGCTAAGTTGCGTCAGTCGTGTCCGACTCTGTGTGACCCCATAGATGGCACCCAACAGGTTCCTCTGTCCCTGGGATTCTCCAGGCAAGAACACTGGAGTGGGTTGCCATTGCCTTCTCCAATGCATGAAAGTGAAAAGTCAAAGTGAAGTCGCTCACTCGTGTCTGACTCTTAGCAACCCCATGGACTGCAGCCTACCAGGCTCCTCTGTCCATGGGATTTTCAAGGCAAGAGTACTGGAGTGGGGTGCCATTGCCTTCTCCGTTGGGATTCAGCAATTAACTGACTCTGTTGATGTCACTGACAACTGTAATGTTCAGTAAAAACTGAGAAATAAAGGGAAAGAATCAAGCATGATCCCTGCCTCAAGCATATGAGTGATACCACAGCATAACTCAGAATTTGATGTAGGGAAGCTCCTCTTTATAGAATTCATCTATCAGCCAAATGAACAAGGAATGATACAGTAGAAGAGGTCCATGCTCCAAACCCTCATGAATTACATAAATCAGATCCTAATGGAAAGGCGGGTGTCAGTGGTGACTGCCAACATCACAAGATGAGACACCCAGATACTACACCCCTTCTGGTGGAGGTACACCACACCACGCATTGAGCAGCATTGCCATGAAAGTCAGTGAGGATCCGACCAAGCCTCAGATCTATCAATATATAGGAATTACATGTTAAATGACCCTAGCAAAATCTAGACTGTAGGAAATTCTGTGGACAAAACACAATTTCTTCCTCAACAACAACAACAAAAATGGTTAAGGAAAAGGAGAAAGTAGAATAAGAACCTGTAAATTAACTGAGACAAACTAGGACAGTGTGTGGACATTATTTGCATCCCATATCAAAGAAATAAAACTTTAAAAAAATTTTCAACAGCTGGGGAAATGTGACCACTGGCTAGAAATTAGAAAATACTAAAGGATTATTGTCAGTTTCTCCAACTGTGATCATTTGATCATTCTTTTTCAGGTTTTTTTGTTTTGTTTTTTTTTTAATGAGCCCATTTTTTTTTTCAGAGGCATATAATGAAATATTTTCAGATGAAATGATGAGATATATGAAATTTGCTTCAAAATAATCTGGGAGGGCAAGAACAGTGATAAGATAGATAAAACAGGATTAGGCAGGAACTGATAAATGTGGAAGTTGGGGAAAGAGTCAGTACATAGAAGATCCCTCATATTATTATTTTACTTGTGTATTTTGATACTTTTTTACAATAAAAAACACTTTAAAGATATATATTCCTCCCTGAAGCTCAATAAAACGAGTTCATGTTGGGTTTTTAAAATTTGGCCTGAAAATATAATTGAAAAAAGTGGAAGTGTTAGTTGTGTCCAACTCTTTGCAGCCCCATGGACTGTAGCCCACCAGCCTCCTCTGTCCATGGAATTCTCCAGGCAAGAATTCTGGAGTGGGTAATCATTCCTTTCTCTAGGGGATCTTCCTGACCCAGGGATTGAACCTGGGTCTCCTGCATTGCAGGCAGATTCTTTATCGTCTTTGCCGTATATATCTAATATATATCTCTGGAGGAGGAAGTGGCAGCCTACTCCAGTATTTGTGCCTGGAAAATCCTATGGACAGAGGAGCTTGGTGGGCTACAGTCAATGGGGTCACAAAGAGTCAGACACGACTTAGCAACCAAGCATGCGAGATATATTTAATATATATCTGTATATAGAATATGTGTATTTATATATGCATATTATTTACATTAGATAGTAGTGCATTTGGATAAGCATCTGCCTTAGTGACATGGTATCAGGGTACCATTAGTGCTGAGGACTCAGGACCTCACAACACTGTCCTCTCAAGTCCTTGGAATCTATGGTCAGCATGGAAAGAAGCAATGAAATAAACAGCAATGTCTTCAGTACGTGGTTTGAGCTTTGGGCTCAGCTTCTGCTCATGACTAGTTCAATAGCTTCCAGTAGGGTAACTGGTTGAAATCAATTATACTATCCATCAGTCTGGTAAACTATAACATCTATTCAGGTTGGTGTTTGGCAGAAATGACTGGCCAGTTACTAACTATTGTATAAAAAGATACATTAGTGATCACTCAGGCATTTAGAAATGTTTCCAGATTACTGAGACAGTCCTCTGATGCAAAGATTTCTTTTTAAAGCAAAGATTGTTATTGCCAGTAATTTAAAGTATTGGTTTCTAAACAGAAGGATTAAAAGCAATATATCTCAAACTGTACTTTATAGAAAGCTGATGACAAATTACAGTTGACTCTTGAACAACAAGGAGGTTAGGGGCACTAACCCACCTGGCAGTCTGCATATAACTTTACAGTCGGTCCTCCAATCCACGGTTCAGCACTTGCAAATTGCATTTATTGAAAAAGATCCACAGATAAGTGGACCCTCACAGTACAAACCGTGGTGTTCAATGGTCAAGTGTACTCAAGTTTAAGACTTTTACATTTAACACTGCATTTACTCCCGTACCCAAGGTCTTTTACTCGTCACAGCTCTTCAAGCAAACTTTAGTACAAACACAGTGTATCCCTTATCAAAAAAAAGTTAACAGGAGATGCTTTCTTCCTCATTTGCCACTTAACATCACCTTCAAAACTGTTGGATCTAACAGGAACCCCACCAAAGTGAAAAGTGTTCTTATGCCAATGCTATTATCAGCATTAGATACATTATTGACTGTGATTCAGAGGCACACTAAATTAGAAACTTGTGAAGGAAGGAACTTATTAAATAACTAAAAATAAGGCTTGCTCTTTTAGGGCCTATATTTCAAAGAATGATGAGGTTGCTTTGTTCTTCAAAGCTCTATTAGTAAATGCAGCACAGATTATAGGATGAAATAAATAATCCTCTGTTTTACTCAGAAGCTCTTAAAAGGGCAAGCACAGAGTTTTAGAAATTCAAATGCGCTCGTGTACCGTTAAATGTATGGCACATTCGTGCATGCCCTCCAGGGCTACCTGCAGCCCATCGGGCCCAGTGTTCTGTCTCTGGCTTGCGAAGGAACAGAAATGTCCTCGGGGTTGCCCAGGATCTGGTGGGTCTTAATAGCTAGCGCTCCCCGTTAGGCCAATGTTCTTAGAGAAACAGCAACAATTCATTAAACCTCTATTCTGAGATGTAAACAAGACCTCAATTGTGTATCATTTAAGTCTGCAAGTAAGTCAAGCCACCGCAGAAACTGTGAATGCTAAACCAAGAGAAAAAAGGGGAGCTCTGTAATCTTTAATATTTTTGAAAGTTAATTAAGGGCTTGGGAAATGCCTCAGATTCAAAGCCGGGAGAACCGATGCCATCTAATCACAGACCCACATGGCAGCCAGGCTAAACTCTCCCCAAATGCCTCCCATTTAGACGGAGGGACCACCAGGACGGTGAAACACTTCTGCCTTCATGCCCATTCAATTCTTGGCCTTGTTTCTGGGCATATCAATTAGTAGCTCCAATTGTGAGGGTGGATTTTTTTTTTTTTTGCAACTCAAACACCTGTCTGCTAGAAACTGGACAGAGGCCACTGAACAGTTGTCAGATGGTAACTGTAATGTTTATAGATCCAATCCATAGATCTGCCTCTGTGTTGCATAAAGTGCCAAAAAGTTATATAGCCAGACATCTGGCAACTGAAAGAGTGTCTCAGTCTTTAGCACTCCACCTAGCCCTTGAAGTACTATTTGTATATGCTAGGCTGATCCTGGGAAAGCGAGAGTTATTTTTAAATTGCTATCTCCCTCGTTTCTGGAAGCAGAGTTGCAGCAGCAACTTCTGGAGACTTTTTCTCTCTGCCAGGACTACGGTCAAACCAAGATACAAAATGAGCTTCCAGACCTCAGGCTTCTGGTGTCTGTTTCTGCTCAACTCTCCCCATTACTCGACCTGGCCAAATACAATCAAACAGGCTCTAGTTCTAGTTCTCCCCGGTGCCTGGGTTATTTTCAGCAAGTACTCTGAGTATTTGGAGAAGCATTCAAATTCATTTAAACTTCAGGGGACCATATAGAGCTTTATAAGAAATGTATCATAAAGAGTCCTGACAGGCCCTTGGAAGTTAACATGCTTTGCTGTCTTCTACATTTTCATCAGGAAGGTTGTGTGTGTGTATGCTAAGTTGCTTCAGTTGTGTCTGACTCTTTGTGACCCTATGGACTGTAGCCCGCCAGGTTCCTCTGTCCATGGGGATTCTCTAGGCAAGAATACTGGAGTGGGTTGCCATGCCCTCCTCCAGGAGATCTTCCCAAACCAGGGATCAAACACACATCTCTTAAGTCTTCTACGTTGGCAGGTGGGTTCTTTACCACTAGCGCCACCTGGGAAGCCCCATTAGGAAGGGACTGAGACAAAAAAAGGAGAGGGGACACACGTCATGGACATATGTTTCCAATGATAATTGATAGCCTGAAACATGGTGGAGTTATGGTGGGACCCTAAAAAGTACAACCTGTGTTAATTACTGATGGAATTCTATAGCCTCCCACAAAAAGTATCTCTTTTTTTCCCTTAAATTCATTCACTTAGCAAGCATTTATAGGCTGTATATTTGAACATGTATTCTTGAAAATTTGCCCTAGGTTGCATGTGTGACAATTAAATAATAGATATATTTTACAAAGGGCTTCCCTATGGATCAGCAATAAAGAATCCAGCTGCAATGCAAGAGACGTGGGTTTGATCCCTGGGTCAGGAAGATCCCCAGCAGGAGGGCATGGCAACCCACTCCAGTATTCTTGCCTGGAGAATCCCATGGACAGAGGAGCATGGTGGGCTACAGTCCCTGGGGTCACAGAGTCAGAAACGACTGAAGCAACTGAGCATGCACACATATTTTACAAGGAGAATTCTGATTTTTAAAAGCTGATACAAGAAATCCCTAATTAGTCTTCACCTTTGCTGTGTTTCTAGAGTTTTATACCCAGTGTTTTATTTTACGATGTTCCTTCACAACAGAGAATGTATCAAGGCAGTTCTTACTACAACTAGAGAGACCTTGCTACATAAGCCTGATTATGCATTTTGTATTTCTCTTTGGTTTCTTTTGTGTCCCTCCTTTCCCCCTCTTTACCTCTCTGCAAAGCATTTAAGGTATCCACAGGACATTGACAGCCCTGGCAGGGGTGTTAAGGGTTAACGGTATTTTGATTACAGATGAGGGCAGGAAGGATCTGGAGAGAATCCCCTCAGGTAACGTGCAAGAGGAGAGGCCTGATGCTTTGGCTATTTGCCATTAAAGCTCATTAAAAACGACTCCATGACTATGTCTAATTCAAATGAATAATTAATGCTAAAACATTAAGCGCTTCAGAATCTCAGTAGTGACGGGGACAGAAGGCATGGGAACCAGTCTCTGTGACTGTCCGTTCACTCCTCTTCTTGGCTGTCTTCAGCTTCTTGCCCTCAATAGTGGGGTTTCGTCTCACTCTGTCATGCGGTAACTCATGGTACTCTCTCAACTGTGTTTATAAAATGTCTGTGTGAGGGAGGAGGAATCCAGCCGTATAGGCTCACTGGACAGATATGACACCGGAGTTTCCAAAGTGACTTCATAACATGCTTGGATGCTTAGTCGCTTCAGTTGTGTCAGACTCTTTGTAACCCCATGGGCTGTAGCCCACCAGGCTTCTCTGTCCACGGGATTCTCCAGGCAAGAATACTGGAGTGGGTTGCCATTCCCTTCTCCACTTCATAAGTCGAGCTTAAACTCAAGCCTTTTGGTATCAACCAAGAGACACCTCAGGGAGTCAGTGTTTACGTAAATAGAATCAAAATCAAGATACAAATCTGGGTCTGTCAGTTATATTCATGAGATTAGTAAAGTTTCTCCAAATCAGTAATATGTCTCCAAAATCAGTAATTACGATGGCTGCTGAAGCATTTTTCTGCACACTTGTAACTCTGAGATGGACTGACACGTGTACCACAGCTTCTACAACATCACCACTAGGGACGCTGACATACAGCAGGGCTGTGAAGTTTAGCTCACACTCTAAGTCGTATGTGCATGGAAAATATATCCGTGCTGATGAGGTTGGGTCTTCTCGCCCTCCTTGACTACAACGCCCTGAGCTAGAAAAAAAGGTGGGCTTTTACTTAGCCTTTTCCTATGTCATATTTTCTTACTACCAGGAAGCCAGGCATAGCTCACCTGACATCAGGAGATAAGGGAATTTAGAAAATCTGCTCTCAAGACAACATTCTGACTTGTAAGGCATTAGTGAGACTTACTTTGAATTTCAAAAGCTGAATGTTACCTAGATCTCTACTTTCATATTCCTCCAGCAAATGTTATAATCTACTCCCAGGAAGATGGTTGTCCGATTGATTGAGGAAAATCCTGCATTTGGAGAGGTAAAAAGGAAAGCAAGAGCATTTAGGAGCCAATTAACCCTCTTTACACATGTATTGATAAAGGGTGACTCATGTGACCTCCATTAAAAAAATGCACACTGTAGTACTGGGATTTGGTGCTGAGATAAACTGAGAAAAAGATCATTAGTTTCTCTTCTTTTTCAGGGGAATTTTTGATGACCTGTACCTGGCATTCTATATAAGTAGAAAGGTCGGGGGACATTATAGAGAAGCAAGGTTGGAATGCAAGAGACATTTGGTAGATTTTGTTCTTGGTGTTGTTTATTTACTAAGTTGTGTCTGACTCTTTGCCACTGCATGGACTGTAGTCCACCAAGCCCCTCTGTTCATGGGATTTCCCAGGCGAGAATACTGGAGTGGGTTGCCATCTCTTTCTCCAGGGGATCTTTCTGACCCAGGGATCGAACCTGCGTCTCATGCATTGGCAGGCAGGTCCTTTACTGCTGAGCCACCAGGTAGATTTACAGAGACATAAAAATGCCATTTTTCAGTAACTGCTGAATACATGTAAATACACACATACGAAATGGTTATGCCTCATTACTATGTGGCAGTGGTTAGTCGATCAGTCATGTCCCACTCTTTGCAACCCTATGGACTGTAGCTTGCCAGGCTCCTGAGTCCATCGGATTTTCCAGGTAAAAATACTGGAGTGGATTGTCATTCCTTTCTACAGGGGACCTTCCTGACCCAGGGATCGAACTCAGGTCTCCTGCATTGCAGGTGGATTCTTCACCGACTGAACTATGAGGGAAACCATTCATCCCTTATTTTAGGGTTAGTGCCAGCTGAGCAGGAAATCATGCTAAAGAGACAGTAAGACGAATAGGAAAGAAAATAGCTTCAAGATTTGGGAAGATTTTCCAGATGTCATTTTTTATAGTCTCTGGAACTTTAGCTTTCCATTTAAAATTATTACTATGTTTAATTTAAATATTTTATGAAAACTTAACCAAAGTTTACATACATATATAATCCTTGGATGAAATTTTTCACTGGAAAAGACTCTTATCTCCTAGCAGACAGACTTCCAGAGCTCCACTTCTGAATCTGATTTATGTTGCTTTGGTTAAAGAGTAAACCTAAACTTTTTTTTTATAGATAATAAATATTTTATTGAGTTCAAAAAACAAGTCAAACTAATTATCTGTGGTATTATTTCTGAGAATGGTGTTTTCTGTCACAAAAGGGAGAAGAAATAGTTACTGAGAAGGACACAGGCTGTGGGGTGGACTACTGCCTCTTTATAATGTTTAAATTTTTTGATCTGGGTAGCAGTTACACAGTTGTGATCACTTTGTGAAAATTAATTAATTTGTATATTTGTTTTTGTTTTTTAATTTTATTTTATTTTTAAACTTTACAAATTGTATTAGTTTTGCCAAATATCAAAATGAATCCGCCACAGGTATACATGTGTTCCCCATCCTGAACCCTCCTCCCTCCTCCCTCCCCATACCATCCCTCTGGGTCGTCCCAGTGCACTAGCCCCAAGCATCCAGTATCGTGCATCGAACCTGGACTGGCAACTCATTTCATACATGATATTATATATGTTTCAAGCAAAAACTGGTCTCTATTGGTCTTGGAGACACTTCCTCAAACAGCTGAGAAACTATCATCTGATTGAAGGCAAAAGTTCACCTGTTAATGCTGTTCTCCAGTGAATTTTATACTGAGTGATAGTGATGTCTGTCCATCTGTTTCCATTCATGAATAGAGAGGAGAAGGAAGGGATGGTAGGAGCCCCTTTATTTAGACTCTCAGGTGTATCTATATAAATATACAGCAAGGAGAGTGGGAGGCTTCAGATGATCAGCAAGGGGTTTAATATTCAGCAATACTAAAATTCCCCCCAGTTTCACATGTTTTAGCAAGTTTATTACACCCTAAGTAAGGCCCTCGCAGGCTCAGATGTAGACCTTCTGAAAGATGTGTGTGAAGTTGTGGGTGTACACAGATAGGAAATTTGCTTGGAGGAAGAGCGCATAACATCCATGAGATCCTTGAAGGCGTGTCACAGCTCTTCTGAAAGATTAAGAACACTCCTTTGGGATAAAGATCAGAGTACATTAGAAAGGTAATAGAAGTTGCTGGCCATCACTGACTACTCATGTGTCCCAGCAGCGCCCCCAAGCACTGGGTGGGCTGGGCATCAGGGATCAGCAAGACTACCCACTGAGATGTGGACAGAAAACGTTGCACTTTATTGTGACAGAGATAAAAATGAGCATGGCCAGTGTTTAGTATATGGATGTATGGAAGTACCCTCTTTCAAAGTTAGATTCTTAGGGGTCCTGCGGGAAATGGGAATTCCACTACATGCAGGGTTCTTTGGCTCATTTGTTTATTTTCTAGTTTATCATGATGTGTAGTTTATGTGAAACAAGATAAGTGGGCTTACAGGCTGAATTCTTGAAAGAGTAAAATTCCTCCTCGTCAAGTTTTATGGAGAAATAATTGACGTACGATCAATGCAAAGGAATAGAGGAAAACAATAGAATGGGAAAGACTAGAGATCTCTTCAAGAAAATTAGAGATACCAAGGGAACATTTCATGCAAAGATGGGCTCAATAAAGGACAGAAATGGTATGGAGCTAACAGAAGCAGAAGATATTAAGAAGAGGTGGCAAGAATACACAGAAGAACTGTACAAAAAGATCTTCATGACCCAGATAATCACGAAGCTGTGATCACTCCCACTCACCTAGAGCCGGACATCCTGGAATGTGAAGTCAGGTGGGCCTTAGGAAGCATCACTACGAACAAAGCTAGTGGAGGTGATGGAATTCCAGTTGAGCTATTTCAAATCCTGAAAGATGATGCTGTGAAAGTGCTGCACTCAATATGCCAGCAAATTTGGGAAACTCAGCAGTGGCCACAGGACTGGAAATGATCAGTTTTCACTCCAATCCCAAAGAAAGGCAATGCCAAGAATGCTCTGCTGCTGCTACTGCTGCTAAGTCGCTTCAGTCGTGTCCGACTCTGTGCGACCCCATAGACGGCAGCCCACCAGGCTCCCCCAACCCTGGGATTCTCCAGGCAAGAATACTGGAGTGTGTTGCCATTTCCTTCTCCAATGCATGAAAATGAAAAGTGAAAGTGAAGTTGCTCGGTCATATTCAACTCCTAGTGACCCCATGGACTGCAGCCTGCCAGGCTCCTCCGTCCATGGGATTTTCCAGGCAAGAGTACTGGAGTGGGTTGCCATTGCCTTCTCCAAAAGAATGCTCAAACTACCGCAAATTGCACTCATCTCACAGGCTAGTAAAGTAATGCTCAAAATTCTCCAAGCCAGGCTTCAGCAATATGTGAACCGCGAACTTCCTGATGTTCAAGCTGGTTTTAGAAAAGGCAGAGGAACCAGAGATCAAATTGTCAACATCTGCTGGATCATTGAAAAAGCAAGAGAGTTCCAGAAAAACATCTAATTCTGCTTTATTGATTATGCCAAAGCCTTTGACTGTGTGGATCACAATAAACTGTGGAAAATTCTGAAAGAGATGGGAATACCAGACCACCTGACCTGCCTCTTAAGAAACCTGTATATAGGTCAGGAAGCAACAGTTAGAACTGGACATGGAACAACAGACTGGTTCCAAATAGAAAAACGAGTACAGCAAGACTGTATGTTGTCACCCTGCTTATTTAACTTCTATGCAGAGTACATCATGAGAAACGCTGGGCTGGAAGAAGCACAAGCTGGAATCAAGATTGCCAGGAGAAATATCAATAACCTCAGATATGTAGATGGCACCACCTTTATGGCAGAAAGTGAAGAACTAAAGAGCTTCTTGATGAAAGTGAAAGAGGAGAGTGAAAAATTTGGCTTAAAGCTCAACATTCAGAAAACGAAGATCATGGCATCCAGTCCCATCATTTCATGGCAAATAGATGGGGAAACAGTGGAAACAGTGGCTGACTTTCTTTTTCTGGGTTCCAAAATCACTGTGGATGGTGATTGCAGCCATGAAATTAAAAGATGCTTGCTCCTTGGAAGGAAAGTTATGATCAACCTAGACAGCATATTCAAAAGCAGAGACATTACTTTGCCAACAAAGGTCCGTCTAGTCAAGGCTATGGTTTTTCCAGTAGTCATGTATGGATGTGAGAGTTGGACTATAAAGAAAGCTGAGCACAGAAGAATTGATGCTTTTGAACTATGGTGTTGGAGAAGACTCTTGAGAGTCCCTTGGACCGCAAGGAGATCCAACCAGTCCATCCTAAAGGAGGTCAGTCCTGGGTGTTCAGTGGAAGGACTGATGTTGAAGCTGAAACTCCAATAATTTGGCCACCTGATGTGAAGAGCTGACTTGTTTGAAAAGACCCTGATTCTGGGAAAGATTGAGGGCAGGAGGAGAAGTGGACAACAGAGGCTGAGATGGTTGGATGGCATCACCAACACAGTGGACATGGGTTTGGGTTGACTCTGAGAGTTGGTGATGGACAGGGAGATCTGGTGTACTGTGGTTCATGAGGTCGGAAAGAGTTGGACACGACTGAGTGACTGAACTGAACTGATGTACTTCACTTTATAAATTTAAGGCATAGGTCATGAGTTACACATGTTGTGAAATTATTACCACAGCAAGTCGAGCTAACATCTATCATGTCATATAGATACATTAAAAAGAAGAAAAGAAAAAATTAAAAAAAAATGTTTTCTCCTTGTGATGAAAACTCTTAGGATCTACTCTTTTAACAACTTTCCAATATATCATACAATAGCATTAGCTATAGTCATCATGTTGTACTTTACAGCCCTAGTACTTACGTACCTTTATATCTGGATGTTTGGACCTCGTAACCACCTTCTTCCAATTCCCTTTCCCCACCCTCCACCTCTGGCAACCACAAGTCTGATCTCTTTTTCTACAAGATTTTTTTTTTTTTAATTCCACACATAAGTGAGATCACACAATATTTGTTTTTCTTTGTCTGACACTTCATTTTGCATAATGCCTTCAAGGTTCATCTACGCTGTGCCAAATGGTAGATTTTTCTTTTATTTTTATGATTGAATAATATTCCATTATGTATATGGAGTAGGAAATGATAACCTGCTCCAGTATTCTTGCCTGGAAAAATCCCATGGACAGAGGAGCCTGGTGGGCTACAGTCCATGGAGTTGCAGAGTCAGACATGACTGAGTAACTAAGAATGCATGTGTGTGTATGTGTGTATATATATATATATATATTCCTCCACCAGCGTACACTTTGGTGTTTCCTTGTCTTAGCTATTGTAAATAATACTGCTATATACTAAGGGGGAAGATATCTTTTTCAGCTAGTGTTTTCATTTCCTTTGGGTATATTCCCAGAAGTGGAGCTGCTGGATCATATGGTGGTTTTCATTTTTAATTTGTAAGGGTCCTGTGTTGGCATTGGTTGTCCCAACTTAGAATCCCACAGTGCACAGGAGTTCCCTTTCTCCATATCCAGGCCAGCATTTGTAATCTCTTGTCTTTTTGTAATGGCTATTTTAACAGGTGTGGTGTGATATCTCACTGCGATTTAAATTTTCATTTGCCTAATGACTAGTGATGTTGAGCCTTTTTTTCTTGTACCTATTGGCTTTTCTTATATCTTCTTTGGAGAAATGTCTATTCAGGTCCTTTACCCATTTCTTCATTGGATTACTTGGATTTTTCTATTGAGTTGTATGGTTTGCAAATGTTTATTTTCCATTCTGTTAGGTTGTCTTTAAGCGTTGTCGTTGCTATTAAGTCACTTAGTGGTACCCAAGTCTTTTGCCACCCCACGGACCATAGACCACCCCATGGAGCCCACCAGGCCCCTCTGTCCATGGGATTTCGCAGGCAAGGATACTGGAGTGGGTTGGCATTTCCTTCGCCAGGGGAACTTCCTGACTCAGGAATCGAACCTGAATCTCCTGCCTTGGCAGGAGGATTTTTCACCACTGAGCCACCTGGGAAGCCTTTGAGAGTAGAATTTTTATAATTCTTTGCTATGACATGGGTGTGACGGTGAAAATGCTTGGTGCCACAGAGAGTTTCTCCAATTATTTCCTTGAAATGTATCCAAAAGTTACTGAGCTTAAACATGAATTACATATTTTCTGGATGAATTACACATTTTTAAGCAAAAAGATATACCCAAATTTGCTAGGTTGTTTTCTGTGATAAAATGTGATTGCTTGTCAATAACATGCTATCTAGAATTTTTTTGTTTTTTGTCTTCTTTTTAAAATCAACCCACTTCATCGGTAGCTTGCAGATAAATGTGACTAAACAGAGAGAAAATAGATATTTGGGGAAAGAAATCTCTCATACAGAAAGAATATTTTTTAAAAGGATATTAGAAGTGTTTTCATCATATGATTGCTTTACTGAAAATGTTTTCTGTTACCTACCAAAACTTTTAAACCTGGAAACAAATTCAGAAACAAATCTTACCCATTTATAAATCTTCCTCCAAATGAAGAGCTTCACAGTGTTTTGAACCTATTGAGTAAAATATAGTAATTTCTGATTATTTTTAAAAATAACTGACTGAAACCAGACAAGACAAAAATTTACTAACTGAATTCCAACAAAAATTTTCCTATAACTGGTGTATTGGGTTGCAAATTTTAATAAGTATAGCCAGAAATTTATGTCTTTCATTTAGATGTTCATATTTTAATGAAGCATATTTTAAATTGTGATGGTCACTAAAACAAAGTAGAAACAGACCTCCAAATACACACTGAGGAAACCAGAAGGGAAAGAGACACGTGTACCCCAATGTTCATCGCAGCACTGTTTATAATAGCCAAGACATGGAAGCAACCTAGATGTCCATCAGCAGATGAATGGATAAGAAAGCTGTGGTACATATACACAATGGAGTATTACTCAGCCATTAAAAAGAATACATTTGAATCAGTTCTAATGAGGTGGATGAAACTGGAGCCTATTATACAGAGTGAAGTAAGCCAGAAGGAAAAACATAAATACAGTATACTAACGCATATATATGGAATTTAGAAAGATGGTAACAATAACCCGGTGTACGAGACAGCAAAAGAGACACTGATGTATAGAACAGTCTTATGGACTCTGTGGGAGAGGTAGAGGGTGGGAAGATTTGGGAGAATGGCAATGAAACATGTAAAATATCATGTAGGAAACGAGTTGCCAGTCCAGGTTCGATGCACGATGCTGGATGCTTGGGGCTGGTGCACTGGGACGGCCCAGAGGGATGGTATGGGGAGGGAGGAGGGAGGAGGGTTCGGGATGGGGAACACATGTATACCTGTGGCGGATTCATTTTGATATTTGGCAAAACTAATACAATTATGTAAAGTTTAAAAATAAAATTAGAAGAATAAAAAAAGAAAATGATCCAGTAGAAAAAAAAAAAAAAAAAGATCAACAATCATTACATTTTCCCCCACTATTCCAATAATGATGTTGTTACAATATAGGGAAATAAATCTATACATATATAGGAAAAAAAAAAAACAGTATGTTAAAGCAAAAACATTTTAAAATGAGTCATTTTAATCACTTGCTCTCATAAAAATATAAGTTTAATATAATAAGATGTTATTCAAGTATAGCAATAATTTTTCCCTGAAAGCAAAAAACGAGTTTTGTATTAGTGAAACAAATGAAAATATTTTTGAAATACTTTATTTCAACCATTTAAAATTTCTATATTGTGTGTTTTACAACCTATATAATATTTTAGTTTAGTGGTATACAATTTGATTTATAAGTATATAGATATACATATATTAAGATATACATGCTCATATATATGCATGCATGCTCAGTTGCTAAGTTGTGTCCAACTCTTTTGTGACCCCATGGACAGTAACCCACCAGGCTCCTTGTTCATGGGATTTTCCAAGGAAGAATACTGGAGAGGGTTGCCATTTCCTTCTCCAGAGGATCTTCTTGACTCCTGTGGGATCAAACCCACATCTCCTGCATTGCCAGGCAGGTTCTTTACCACTGAGCCACCAGGGAAGCCCACATGTATATGGCTTGCATATGGTATACACATGTATATGGTATGAGGGACAATATCAAGGGGCATTGGGACTGGTTCCATAAGTCCTTGACATGTATTTTCCTAATTATTGTTGTCCTTTCAATTTTACGGATAAGGAAAGAGGACCAGAGGCCTTCAGTAGCTCAGGACCTTGCCCATAGTCACCGAGTTAGTGGATGATTGACTGAAAATGTGTAAGCTCTAACATCTGATGTCCGAGCCTATGCTTGGGCCTAGTACTACTGAACTAGAACAACCTCTTGGCAAGGACATGCTTAAGAACCCAGAAAGGCCCAAGGTTAAGTCAAGCTGTTGACTGATGATAGTTAGTGGTTGACAGCTAGTTGCCAAGTTTTACTAAGTGCCCTTTTCTTTATATCTTACTCTAATTGTGCACAATATTTATTTCAGGTGTGGGATAAACGTGGCACGGTGTACTGATTATTTGTTTCGGTACCCTCTCCTTTGGGAAACCTGTAGTCTGGAACACAGGTGCTAACTGGAGTCCCACAGATCAGCGGATGGCAGTGTTCTGTGATTGCAAGCAACACATTTACGAGAAAACAGTTGCTTCATTACTGTCCATACAAACTCAAGCCCAAGAAAGTGACGGCAGTATGACACCTACAAATCTTACAGCCATCCACGGAAATGATTACTGGGGTGTCCGATTGGGTCTCTACTCTATCAAAAACATTTCTACAACCTTTTATACAGTCAATTTATGTACAATGTATAGGAACTTTGGAAACTCGAGTTACTCTGTGAGGCAATGATATCTGCAACAGGGCCATTATTATCCATCATGTCAACGCATACTCTTTAACAAGATTACTGACAAGATGGAGCGTAATGACAATGAGGAAAATGTTAAAATGTTCCTATCTGTCATGTCGGCTCACTGTCCACCAGTTAGCTAAGATTGGCTTGTTACAGCACCCTCACAGGCCACCAGGCTGAGGCCACATTATCTCAATGAAATAACCCCGTCATTTTTATTTTACTCTTATTTTCAAAATATACCCAAAGGCTGCAAAGCACTCTAATGTGTCAAGCTTCAGGCAGCAGTGAATTTCTGTGGCAGTTATAAGCCTCTGAAACAGGGTCTTATAATGGAAAAACTGACAGGTCCTTAACTAGAGTTGCACTAACAGGAATCACTATGATAAAAGCTAGCTTAATAAACCACAATTTGCCCCAATTACATGGGGCTGCTCCAATCTCCAATAAGCCTCATGTTCAACCTGACCTAATAATTTGTGCACTTCAGATTGTATGTGTTGGCAGTTTCTAAATGGGTGCCTTCTACCCTGAATGGAAGCTGTCTGATGAATCCAGATTCCTGGTTTTAACCGCCAGGTCCCTATGCCTGGGAGATTAAACCAGTGAGTGATCACTAAGTCTTGTCAGTGAAGGAGGAAAGAATCGGTGGTGGATCGTGGGTGAAGCGTGAATGTTTCACTGGCCTTACCAGTGGAGAGTCACAGCCAACAGGCTTACAGACAGTCAGATCGTGGCTGATAGAGGAATGACAACTAGAGGTTGCAATCAACAACAACTATACATTCATAAAGCCAGAGGGCCGGGCATGCTGCCAAGCCCTAAGTGAACAACATAATTATTTCCCTTAAGGAGCTAAGATAGTTTAGTGAAAGATAAAAATGTCAAGAAATAAATAGTTTTTTTTTTTTCTTCATTCCTTACTGGGGTAAGATAGAACTGGAGTGTTGAGTACCTTGAATTCCATGTACCACTTACCACCGTCTCACCCATCTATTCATTCACCTACTCACTCACCCATACAGCTACCCACCCACACGCCTATCTGTTCGACCATTTGACATTTACTGAAGGTCTCTTATGTGTGGGGCTCTGTTTTCTTCCAGAATTCAGCACTTTCTCCTTCACACCAGCACCTCTTCTCCCGTCTTTCCTATTCCTGTTTGAAGTACCAGCACGCCTCCATTCACTCTTTCATCCCTACCACCTCCACATACAGTTTCTTCACTGTCCTTGTGGCTTCTACTTCCTCCTACCTTCCCATAGTTACCAGGATCTTAGGTGATGAGCAGAATGCCCGCTGTAAATGTGTGCTCAGTGTTTGGCTTCGAATTGAATCAGCTATGCTCCACATTGACCTTAGTGATCAGTTTCCCTACTTTATCACATCATCCTTTCATTTTCCTGCATATCCCCATTTGATGGCTTAATAATTAGTTCCGTGTATTTAGGAACCTTACCTTGTCTAATGCTGACAAATGAATCCCATGCCTACATGTATCATACTCCCCTTTTTTTTTTCACACCGGTAAATATTTATTGAATGAATGAACATTTCCTCATAATTCAGCCTAGCCTTATTTCCTTCATGAAACTTCCCATGATCTCCCCTTCCCAGCTCTGAATTATGTACACACCTTCTCCCTGTGTTCCAATAATACATAGAACATAATGCTTATCAAATTGCTAATGAAAGCACATTCCAATTATATTTACTTGTCAATCTGCCACCTTTGTCCTGACAACCCAAGGGCAGGCATGTCCTGTCCCATGGGATTTTGCATTCCCATCCCAAGTGCCTCTTCATGGACTGAAGTACATATTTGTTGAATCATTCATTAAGTAAGCAAATATGTACAAAATGGGTTATAGAAATAACCATGAGCTTCCATCATATGTACAATATTTGGCTACCAGGATAGTTGTCATCACTTAAATCAGTTTTTGATTAATTTGGCTGTTACAATGATGAAGTTGCTTTGAACATAGACCTAATATTTTCAATAGAAGAAACACAGATGTTTGGATTCACATCTCTTTTGACTTAGGCCAGCAATAGGCTTGAGACCCCAAGCGTAATCAATGCTCTGGATCACTGTGAACCGAAGGCCTTTAAACCAGAGTTGTGTATGAGCCATTCACACACCCTCAGGCTCCAGAACTCTCCCTGGGATTCAGTGGGAAAACCTGCACAAGGAAGGAAGCAGTGAGAGGGAACTTGCCCTGAGAACGCCCTGAGAATGGTGTAGTTGACTAAAATGACACAGACTTGGGCAAATGCCCACAGTTTACTAGAGCTTGGGTTTCTGGCCCTCTACTTGACTCGTAGGATGGACCATTGACTTGCTAGACCAGACTCAGTAATCAGAGGCATGATCTTCCAAGACAGAATCATAAGGACCTGCAAGTGATTGTACTTGTATGAAAGCCTCTCTTCTTTTCTTCCTTCCTTTTTAAACCTTTCCCTTCCTCCCTTCTAACCTCTCTTTCTTGTGATCCCCATATGTTGAGTGCTTAACATATTTTAGACACAGAACTTGGTCATATAGAGAAAATGGTATGAGTGTCACCCTAAACGTGAATGATCTGGCTGGAGAACTAATTAAGTACAAATACTATAATAACTCAAAGGAAGGTGAGATATGTGTCATCAGAGTAGTTCTGAAGAGCTATTTTTCAGTTCACAGAAGCCTTATGAAGGGCATTGGGAATATAATAAATACAATGCAATCCCTTACCACCATTTTAGTTTCCTGTCTATTAAGACTGGCATACAAATGTTACTATAAAATTAGTAGTATGAAAAATAGTGCTCTAGAAGGACAGATGAGTAGATCTTACTCAAATGGAGATTCAGGTACGGCTTACTAAATGGATGACTCCTGAGCAAATCCATTGTTAGTTTAGCTTAGCTATCATGTAGTACTTAATATGTGCCAAACATGATCATAGACATCATTCATACGTTAGCTCATTTAATCCTCACAACAACCCTAAAAATAGGCATGGTTATCACTTCCATTAAATCATTAAGAAAACTGAAACACAGAGAGGTTAAGCAACTTGTTCAAGGTTACATAGCTTACACGTGTTAGGGCTTGGATTCAAGCACAGGCATTTCAGTTCTTGAGTCTAGTGACTGTGCTGTGTACATGCTAACATTCAGAAATACCACATGGAAAATTCAAAGGTCAACAATAATCTGGGAAAAATTTTCATCACATGATATAATTTAGTGCTATAAAAATATTTTCAGATTACTTTTCAAAAGTTAAACACTCCAATAGAAAAATGGGAAAGAACACGAAAAGGAAATTCACAAAAGACGTAAATGATCACTGAATACGTGGAAAAGTTTAAAACAACACAAAACCGGATCCCTATATTACTCACTAAACTGGAAAGAAAGTGAAAGTCGTGTCAGACTCTTTGTGACCCCATGGACTGTATACAGTACACAGTCCATGAAATGGAGTACACAGTCTCTAGGCCAGAATACTGGTCGCCTTTCCCTTGTCCAGGGGATCTTCCCAACCCAGGGATCAAACCCAGGTCTCCCACATTGCAAGTAGCTTCTTTACCAGCTGAGCTACAAGGGAAGCCCAAGAATACTGGAGTGGGTAGCCTATCCCTTCTCCAGCGAATCTTTCTGACCCAGGGATCGAACCGGGGTCTCCCGCATTGCAGTGGATTCTTTACCAGCTGAGTTATCAGGAAAGCCAAATTGGAAAGATTAATTAATTATTGCCACAGCCTTTTTGAGAAAAAGTTGGTGGTTTGCATTAAAAGCCTTAAGAAGGGGAAGTGAAAGTGTTAGCTGATCAGTTACGTCCAACTCTTTGAGACCCCAAGGACTATAGCCCATCAGGCTCCTCTGTCCATGGACTTCTCCATGCAAGAGTACTGGAGTGGGTGCCATTCCTTTCTTCATGGGATCTTCCCAACCCAGGGATCAGAGCCGGGTCTCCCGTATTGTGGGCAAATTCTTTCCCAACTGAGCCACCAGGGAAGCCCCAAGAATAAAAGCCTTAAAATGCTGCATATTTTTGATTTAACAAATACACCTTCAGAAATTTATATAAAGGAAATTTAAGCATATGTTCAAACAATTTCATCAATAAGGATAATATTTATCACAGTATCATTTATAACTATATAAAATTGGAAAAAATGTAAATATCCAACAAGAGGGGATTAAGTAAGTCATAGTACTTCCACAAAATAGACTTCCATGTAGCCATCAAAATGTAATATTGAAGCATAATATTAAATGGTATAGGAAGTTATTCATGATAGACAACTAAGCAAAATCAATCAAGTTATAAAATAATATGTAGAGCATGTTTCCACTTTTATAAAAGCTATATTTGAATGTAGAAAAACTATAAGCATTGTTTATCAAATGGGAGATTTTATCTTCTTCATTTGCTTATCTGAATTTCCTAATTAAAATATATTGCCTTTATTATCAATATAAGGGCAAAATGAGCAAACAATTCCTTTTTTGAGGTGAGTTGTTTATTTGGTAAGGGGCTTCCCAGGTGGCTCTAAGGGTAAATAATTCACCTGCCAATGTAGGAGACACAAAAGATGCAGTCTCAATCCCTGGATTAGGAAGATCCACCGGAGGGGGAAAGGCAACCCACTTCAGTATTCCTGCCTGGAAAATTCCATGGACAGAGGAGCCTGGAAGGCCACAGTCCATGAAATCTATTTGCAGGGCAGGAATAGAGATGCAGACATAGAGGACAGTTGTGGGGACATAGCGGGCAGGGGAAAGTGAGGGTGGGGTGGATTGGGAGATTGGGATTGACAAATATACACTCCTATGTATAAAAGTGGAGAAGGCACTGGCACCCCACTCCAGTACTCTTGCCTGGAAAAGTTGGCTGTGAAGAGTTGGAAGCTTGCTCCTTGGAAGAAAAGCTGTGACAAACATAGACAGTGTATTAAAAAGCAGAGACATCACTTTGCCAACAAAGATCCATATAGTCAAAGCTATGATTTTTCCAGTAGTTATATACAGATGTGAGACCGATGCTGAAGCTTCAATACTTTGGCCACCTAATATGAAGAGCCAACTCATTGCAAAAGATCTTGATGCTAGGAAAGATTGAGGGCAAGAGGCAAAGAGGGCAACAGAGGATGAAATGTTTGGATGGCATCATTGACTCAATGGATGTGAATTTGAGCAAACTCCAAGAGATAGTGAAGGACAGGGAAGCCTGGTGGGCTGCAGTCTATGGGATTGCATAGTCAGACAAGACTGAGTGACTGACCAACAATAAGGGAAGACATCTAGGCAGAGAAAACAGTCTGAACAGAATGACTTGGTGTGTGTGCCTATGATGTGGGAGAAATAAATGCATCTGTTTTTGAGAAAACGGGAAAGAGGTAAGAGTGGCCTCATGTGCCACGCTAATAATAAGCCACTGATAGGTGCTGGGCAAATGGGCGATGGTCACGGCTGCATTCCAGAACAAGCACTCTGCAGGCTGAGTGCTGAGGGAAGGCTTGGGAAGGAGCAGAGCGTTGGGGCTTCGGCATGCTGAAGGAAGAGTGGTGAAAACCTGAAGAGAATCAACAATAGTAATAGGGCAGAAAAAACGCATTTGGAGACGCAGAATGTGTAGGAGGTTATTCAGGTAACTTTGGAAGTGAACGTATCAAGACTCTGAACGATTAGGAAGTGACTGAAAAGAAACCTCAATCAATGCTTAGATTTCTGACAAAGGTTACAATGCGTGAGGGCATCTTCATTGAGAGTTATAACACAGAACGAAGAACATAAAAGATTAAATGTTCCATCCTAGAGACGCTGAACTTGGGTTCCTCTGACACTCAAGATGGTGAATTCAGCAGTTCAGAACACGAAGCGATATGGCCAACAGGGATGATCATATAACGTTTTATCTGGGAGATAGATAGAGAAAGGGAGACAAAGAAACTACAGAAGGAGCAGGATCGCTACAGGTCTAGATGTTAGACACAAGCAAAGACAGAGGCACAAGAGCTGAAGAGAGTCCAGATTGGCTGAAAATAGCCTTTGAGGGAGAGTAGTTGAAGATAAACCTGAAAATTTTAGAGGCAAACTAAAAAAGTCTTTTAATGCTGGGCTTTTAGAGTTTTTTTAAAACGTGTGTGTGTGTTGTTTTGCTTAATGCTACAGGAAATAAAGTTCTTTTGAGGCTTT
Organism: Bos javanicus; assembly: GCF_032452875.1. Lineage (NCBI taxonomy): Eukaryota > Metazoa > Chordata > Mammalia > Artiodactyla > Bovidae > Bos > Bos javanicus. The sequence goes on along the minus strand of NC_083891.1, from coordinate 31,314,238 downwards.
TTGGACCATAGGAGTTACACAATAGAAGTAGTGCTAAGTACACTTAGTGTTCAGCAAAATAAAAGTTTTTATCGCCATCATTTTCAAAACATCTACTTAGAGTCTGTCATACAGAGTGAAGTAAGTCAGAAAGAAAAATCAATATTGTATATTAATGCATGCATGTGGATCTAGAAAAATGGTACTGATGAAATCTATTTGCGGGGCAGGAATAGAGATGCAGACATAGAGGACAGTTGTGGGGACACAGGGGACAGGGGAACGTGAGGGTGGGGTGAATTGGGAGGCTGGGATTGACAAATATACACTACTATGTATAACAGCAGAGAAGGCACTGGCACCCCACTCCAGTACTCGCCTGGGAAATCCCATGGACGGAGGAGCCTGGTGGGCTGCAGTCCATGGGGTTTCGAAGAGTCGGACACGACTGAGCGACTTCACTTTCACTTTTCACTTTCCTGCATTGGAGAAGGAAATGGCAACCCACTCCAGTGTTCTTGCCTGGAGAATCCCAGAGATGGGGGAGCCTGGTGGGCTGCCGTCTATGAGGTCGCACAGAGTTGAACACGACTGATGTGACTTAGCAGCAGCAGCAGCAGCAGCAGCATGTGTAAAAGAGACAGCTAGTGGGAACCTTCTGTGTAGTACAGGGAGCTCATCTTGTGCCCTGTGGTGACCTAGAATGGTGGGATGACAGGAGAGGTGGGAGAGAGATCAAAGAGGGAGGCGGTGTATGCACACATATAGCTGGTTTACTTCATTGTACAGTAGAAACTAACACAACATAGTAAAGCAGCTATATCCCAATACATTTTAAAAAAAGAAAAGAAAAAAAAGAAACTATTCCCTAAGCAGGGAATACAGTGAAAAATAAAAATAAATAAAAAATAAATAAATTAAAAAATAAAAACACCTATTGTTTTAGCACATTAAATACCATGAATCAGGCATTTGTTTCATTTATGATTAACAGGAATTCTATGAGTAAGGCATTATGGTCCTCATTTTACAGAGGAGGAAGCTGAAACACAGTGAGGTTAATAAGTTTGCCCAGCATTACACAGCTAGCAAGTGGCAGAGGTCAATTTCAAACTCAGGTCATTTAGACTTCAAAGTTCACGAGAGTGACTGGTAGCAGCTAGGAAATCTAAGGAGGCCCCTTTGAGACGTAACATTTGAGTGAAACTTGAATGATAAGAAGAAACTGACCATGTGAAGATTGGCAGGAAGAATCCGGGAAGTGGGAACATCTAATCCAAATATCGGGTGAATAAAGCTGCTTGTGGTCAAAGACTAGAAAGGAGACCACAGTGATGGAAGTAGCAGGGAAGGAAATGAGGTTATAGAGGAAGGCTAGGCTGGATCCGGGAGGACCTACAACTGGATAATGGATTTGAGCTTGACCACAGAAGTCCACCAGCAGATCTTAAAAAGTGACGTGTCTCTGTGATATGATCTGACTCATGATTTTAAAAGATCACTATTAGGAGCTTTTTAGACAAATAGGGATGGGAGCAAGGAGGGAATTCTATGAAAAGGAATAGCCCAGGGGAAGACACAACACTGAAAAGAATTCTGCACAGTTAGAAGGAGATAATGATGAGGCTAGTAATCAGGGTCTGGCAAGGTCTTGGCTAAGAATTTTAAGAGTTACTCAATGGTGGAAACTGAAGAATTTTCAGCAGAGCAGAGACATGATCTAATCTGTTTTCTAGAGACCCTCCTCCCTTTCAAAAGCAAATGGAGAATAGAGGTGCCAACTGGGGGCTGAGAGACCAGTATGCCAGACAGACTGTGATGGGAGCCTGAGAAGGCAGGGGTGACAAAGAGATCCAGAGGGAGAATATTTGAGAGAGACCAGGATGGGAGGGTCTTCAAGATGTCAGCAGTGGATATAAGCAGGAATTCAGGATGATTCCTGGCCTTCTGGTATGACTGACTGAGTTGATGATAGTGATTAGAAAATATGACAAAAGATGATGAGTTCAATTTGGACACAGTGACTGATTTATTTAGGGGGTCCAAGTGGAGATAGTCTGGAGGGAGGCTGGACACAGGGGTCAAGAATTCAGCAGAATTGTGGATCAGAGATGAAGATGTGGGAGTAACGAATCTAAGGGTGGTAACCTGAGGCCATGATGTGAAGAAGGTCATTCAGGGGTAGGATGAGAAGAGTAGACCCAGGTTACTGAAGGGTACACCCTTGGGGACATACTGACATAGGTGGGCCAAACAGAGAAAGAATAAATTGTGAAGTAGATTGACGGCTGTCAGAGAGGTAGGAGGAAAATAAAAAGTAGTGGTCAAGTAAAATAAAACAGAAATGTGAATCAGTTGGAACAACATAGAAGTAAGTGGTAAGCTTAACAGAAGTTTCATTGAATTATAGAAAGTGTAGCTAGGGACCATGGACTGCACTTTCTGAATGCTCTACTGGGAAGAACCACTGAATTTAGGAAGGATGTTTTACAAAGAAGTGGAAATGGTAAATGTGATTTTATGATTTTAAGTTAGAGCTAATATAGAGGAAAAGACTGAATATACTGGAGGGAGGTGATTGAAGAGTGCAAGTCCTCTAGAAGGCGAGGAGGGCAGGTGACCAACCACAGGCAGAGAGGCAAGACAGGATGCTTCTCCAATCTTCTCCCCCTTCAGCAAATTCTATGCACTTATCTTTGATCAGATGGAACCAATTTTTATTTCATTTTAGCTTCATTGACTAATACTAACTTCAGTTTTCTCTCTCTTTTCTTATTATGCAACCCCTCCCAGCTCACTCAGCTATAGTCTACTGGAGGAGTTTCCCCTTTTAATTGGCCATGGGTGGGGCAGGTTTTGCAGAAGAGGCTGAGAACTGAGATGGTTTTCATGGATGTGGCTAGGATATATTTCTTATGTCTAATTCTCACCTGTAAGGTAAGTACTCTTACCTCTACTTTTCAAATGAGGAAAATGAGGCTCAGAAAAGCTTACTAATTTACCCAGAGTTTTGCAGTTGGTGGTGAAGTTGAGCTGGGCTCAGTGTTTTGGCCGGTATGACTCCAAATCCTACTTTTCCCTTTGTGTGAGAGAGGACACGTGCTCAGTGGCTTCAGTCATATCTGACTCTTCACGGCTCTATGAACTTTAGCCCGCCAGGCTCCCCTTTCCATAGGATTCTCCAGGCAAGAATACTGGAGTGGGTTGCCATGTCCTCCTCCAGGGGATCTTGCCCCACCCAGGGATCGAACCTGCATCTGTTATGTCCCCTGAATTAGCAAGCAGGTTCTTTACAACTAGCACCACCTGGGAAGCCCACTTTTCCCTTCACCATGTTGTAAAAGTCTTGTTCTGGTGGGTTTGAAGATGAAGAGGCTGAAGCAAGGAGGCTTGTAGAGAGGTTTTTGTAGAAACCAGACCTGCGGGGATAAACGGGTGGTGGCAGCGCTAATGGAGACATGGGGGGAACCGTGTGGGGAAGCAAGCTTTCAGTAGCATGCACAGGACTTCAGCTTGGAGAGTTGTAGGATAAACTGTTTGATGCCTGTGTCCAAAAATGGCATCTTCTGTGTCCCAGATCTTGGCTTCTAAATAATATTCCAGTCTTGGCTGTTTCCAAAGCTGGGGCAGAGAAAGTACAAGGTGAGCCTGGGATGTCTTGTTGTGCCAGAAAGCAACCAAGTGCTCAAAGATTAATGAGATCGTGTCAAAGGGACACAGGAAGCCACAGAACCAGCTTCAGAGGATATTCACTAGCTGAACTGCAGACAATGTGAGCAAAAAAAATAATGAATAAACAAAACAAAAAAGTCCCTGAATCCATGATGATATGGGGGGAGGGAGAAAGCAATAAAAGGGGGCAGGTATTCTTTACAATAAATGTATAAGAAGGATAGAATTAGAAAATCACCACTTTGCAAACTTTAATAAGTGATTTTAGGCAAGTATTATTCAGTTCAGTTCAGTTCAGTCGCTCAGTCATGTCCGACTCTTTGCAACCCCATGAATCGCAGCACGCCAGGCCTCCCTGTCCATCACCAGCTCCTGGAGTTCACTCAGACTCACGTCCATCAAGTTGGTGATGCCATCCAGCCATCTCATCCTCTGTTGTCCCCTTCTCCTCCTTCCCCCAATCCCTCCCAGCATCAGAGTCTTTTCCAATGAGTCAACTCTTCACATGAGGTGGCCAAAGTACTGGAGTTTCAGCTTTAGCATCATTCCTTCCAAAGAACACCCAGGGCTGATCTCCTTTAGGATGGACTGGTTGGATCTTCTTGCAGTCCAAGGGACTCTCAAGAGTCTTCTCCAACACCACAGTTCAAAAGTATTAATGGATGCTAAAACCATAGGGTGGATGGTTGTTGGGGAATAGAATATTCACAGACTTAAAGTATTACCATAAAATGTCTATTAATTACTTAACTGAAAATGTATTTTTATAATAGATCTGTGGACATCAAGTGTTAAATTTAGCAAAGATGGGAAACATATAATACTGCTTATATAATATGGATTTAGCAGTATGTGAACCAAGAACTTCCAGATGTACAAACTCAGTTTAGAAAAGGCAAAGGAACCATAGATCAAATTGCCAACATTTGTTGGATCATGGAGAAAGCAAGGGAATTCCAGAAAAAACATCTATTTCTGATTCACTGACTATAGTAAAGACTTTGTGTAGATCACAACAAACTGTGGAAAATTCTTAAAGAGATGGGAGTACTAGACCACCTAACCTGCCTCCTGAGAAACCTGTATGTAGGTCAAGAAGAAACATTAGAACTGGACATGGAACAACTGACTGGTTCATAGTTGGAAAAGGAGTATGACAAGGTTGTATATTGTTGCCCTGCTTATTTAACTTATATGCAGAGTATATCATAAGAAATGATGGGCTGGATGAAACATAAGCTGGAATCAAGATTGCCGGAAGAAATATCATCAACCTCAGATATGCAGATGATACTACTCTAATGGCAGAAAGTGAAAAGAAACCAAAGACCTTCTCTGTGAGAGTGAAAGAGGAAAATGAAAAAGTTGGCTTGAAACAACATTAAAAAACCAAGATCATGGCATTAGGTCCCATCACTTCATGGCAAATAGATGGGGAAAAAGTTGAAGTAGTGATAGATTTTATTTTTCTGGGCTCTAAAGTCACTGTAGATGGTGACTGCAGCCATGAAATTAAAAGACCCTTGCTCCTTGGAAGGAAAGGTATGACAAATCTAGACAGCGTATTACAAAGCAGAGACATTAACTTGCCAACAAATGTCCGTATCGTCAAAGCTACAGTTTATTAGTAGTCATGTACAGATGTGAGAGTTGGACCATAATGAAGGCTGAGCGCCAAAGAATTGATGCTTTTGAATTGTGGTGCTGAAGAAGACTCTTAAGAGTCCCTTGGACTGCAAGGAGATCAAACCAATCAATCCTAAAGGAAATCAACCTTGAATATTCATTGGAAGGACTGATGCTGAAGCTGAACCTCCAAACTTTGGTCACCTGAGGTGAAAACTCTAATTCTGGGAAAGATTGAAGGCAACAAGAGAAGTGAATGGCAGAGGATGAGATGGCTAGATAGCATCACTGTCTCAATAAACATGAATTTGAGCAAAGTCTGGGAGATAGTGGAGGACAGAAGAGCCTGATGTGCTGCAGTCCATGGGGCTACAAAAAGTTGGACATGACTTAGCAGCTGAACAACAAAAACAACAAATACTCTTACCATATACTTAACAAATGTCTGTACATGAGTAAATAAATCTAAAATATGGGTTACTTCACAGCACAATTGTCCTGAACTCCAAAAGTGTCAATGTTTTAAGCACCAAAAAATAAAATAAAAAAGGGAGGGTGATTATTCTAGCTTAAAGAAAATTAAAGAGACAACCAAATACTAGGAGTGAAATTAAACTGGATCCCAGATTTCTGAAGGCTATAAAAGGTCATTTTGAAATAAATGGGGAAATTTGGTCTGGCGTGTAAGGAGCTTGGAAATTACCGCTTATTCCTAACAATAAGAGAAAAGCCAAACAAACAAAATTTAACAAGTTTCATTTATTTGTAAATGAAGGGAGATCACAGGGTAAACTGCTAACCCAAAGTTGGAGAGGCAGACAGGTGAATACAGAGAATCAGAATATACCAGACAGAGCAGGAAAACTGTGAGCAGAACCTCTGCAGGAACCAGGATAGGAAAACCTGAACTGTAACAGACAAATTGCTGGAGAAATGGCAACCACTCCAGTATTCTTGCCTGGAGAATCCCAGGGACAGAAGAGCCTGGTAGGCTGCCGTCTATGGGGTCTCACAGAGTCGGACACGACTGAAGCAACTTAGCAGCAGCAGCAGCAGCAATGTAGGCAAGTGTGAGAGTCAAAAACTTCAGGGAGTGCCAGTCATAAGGAAGTCCCCACACCTTTTTGAGTTTTACTTCCAGGAGGTCAACTAGGATCTCATGATGACTATTAGAGACAAATCCCCTCTTGCTTCCAGCAGGGAGAGAATGAAAGTAACCATTTTGAAATACATCAGAACATTCTGTTCTTCTTAACAAGGTCTGCCCAAAGCAGAAACTAGTCAGTACATCATGTCTGCTATCAAAAAAATTTTTACAAGACTTAATAAAAAGCAAAAAAGCACAATTGGAAGACAGAGCAAAATTCAGAACCAAACTCAGATATGGCAGGGATGTTGATAATCTGAGACTGGGAATTTAAAACAACTATAGTTACGAGAGACCTGCAGTTGATTTCAGGCTTGGGAAGATCCCCTGGAGAAGGGAATGGCAACCCACTCCAGTATTTTTGCCTGGAGAATTTTATGGACAGAGGAGCCTGCTGGACTACAATCCATGGGTCTCAAAGAATCAGACACAACTGAGTGACTAACATTTTCACTTTCATAGTTAGAATGGATAAACAACAAAATCCTTCTGTAAAGCACAGTGAACTGCATTCAATTTCCTGTGATAAATCATAGTGGAAAAGAATATGAAAGAGGAAACTATCGGAGTCACTTTGTTATATAGCAGAAATTAACACAGCACAACACTGTAAATCAATTATACTTCAATAAAAATTTCTTAGGAGTGTGATTAATATATAATGGTTCGAGTGAATAAAGTAGACAGCAAGGACAGGTGGAAAACGTGAGCAGAGGTGGAGATTCTAAGAAACAACAAAAAATGATGAACACTAACAGAAATAAAGAATATCTTTGAAGGGCTTATTAGTAGACTGGATACAGTTGAGGAAAGAATCTCTGAGGTAGAAGATATGTCAGTAGAATCCTCAAAAACTGAAAAGCAAAGACAACAAAGATTAAAAAATTAAGACAGAATATCCAGGAACTGTGGGACAACCATGAAAGGTATAACATACACATAATGGGAATATCAGAAGAAGAAGGGAGAATGGAGTAGAAGAGATATTTGAAGCAATAATGGCTTAGAATTTCCACCAAATTAATGTCAGACACCAAACCACAGATCTAGGAAATTCAGAGAACATCAAGCAGGATAAATGTCAAAAACCTACTCCTAGGCACAGAATTTTCAAACTGCAGAAAATCAAAAATAAAGACAAAATCCAGAAAGAAGTCACAGTATATTTTCTATATGCGTGTTACCCTTCAATGAATAGTTTAAAGTTTTAAACAGCTTGTTTTAGTAGATGTGCTATTTTACAGGTGAAAATAATTTTTTGGTTGATTGAATAATATGTTAGAAACATCCCCTGCAGGTCCAGAGTTATGTCATTATTTCAAAGAACTGTAGTCCTTTTTTTTGTTATTTCAAACTTCCCTTCACTTCAGGGTAAAAGGGCAGAGCCTCCACCTTCCTAAATTTATGGCTTGAAGATATGGACAATTTAAATACTCTGATCTTCACAGCTGTTTATCACTTACAATATCACATGACATCTATGTGCCTGCTGATCTTTCTGATCTTTCTAATAGAACAACTACCACTTCCTTTCACTCCATGAAAACTTACATTACTGTTATGTGCAAATTGGACAGCCAGTACTGATGTGGCCAAGTAAGTGAATCTCAATAAAATGCTTGATGGTCCACAGATTCTTCAGTTAATACAATATGTCTTATATTTATATCATGTTTTATATTTTGCAGGGAGGAGTAAAGGAAGAGGATATTTATTGTTTATTAAATGCCAGGCATTGTGTTTATAGTGTTTTACATTTGTTGTTTTATTCAATGCTCACAATTACCAATTTGGCTCAGAGTATTATCCCCCTTATCCCCCAAGGTCTCAGAACAAATGAATGGTGTAACTAGGGCTCAGCTTGATAAGCCTCAGAACCAGAACGAGCAAGAGAGTTATCCCCCTAACCCCACTGATAGTGTCAGGAGGCTGTCCAGGCCAAAAGTATTCACTGCAATGAAGACAGTCACCCAAGAGGGCTAGTTGCCACTTACAGAAGGACAATACCTTTTGCCACTTACAGAAGGACAATACCTTTTGCCACATGGCTGGGTCCACAGATTTCCTGAGACATATGTGTCCTCAGGAGTGTAGGATGCTTTGCTCCTGCTGCTGCTGCTGCTAAGTCGCTTCAGTCGTGTCCGACTCTGTGCGACCCCATAGACAGCAGCCCACCAGGCTCCCCCGTCCCTGGGATTCTCCAGGCAAAAACACTGGAGTGGGTTGCCATTTTCTTCTCCAATGCATGAAAGTGAAAAGTGAAAGTGAGTTGCTCAGTCGTGTCCGACTCTTAGCGACCCCATGGACTGCAGCCTACCAGGCTCCTCTGTCCATGCGATTCTCCAGGCAAGAGCACTGGAATGGGGTGCCATAGCTTTGCTCCTAGGGAGTGATTAAATCAGTGATTGACGGAGGTCATTAGTGTCAATATCGTAGTATCCAAGCCTCGGGAACACCAAGATCCATAAAAAAAATCTGACTGCTTCAGATACTCAGCTTAAATTCCACAAAGTGATGGAAATTTGTCCTCAAGTGACAACCTCCTTACCACAGGACTTATGGACTCACATACTTGGATTTCTTCCATGGACCAATTCCAGCTGTCCTACCTTCTGATGATTTATTTCGGATACTTTCCAGGCTTTACCTAGGAACTCCACCTTGAAAAGACAGCAGGAATTCTAGGGAGTTGTCATGGCAACCCCTAGATATCATCTTCAGGATGCCCCATGGCTGCTGAGTCCAGATTTATCACAATTATATTTATATATGGAAGGCAAGCTCTTTCCTAGGCAGCCAGACCCCAGCAAATGGATCTAATTTGTAATTATATGGATCACTTTAAGACTGCTGGCAGGGAGATTTTAGGGAACTGCTTTGGAATGTTGGCTTTTTGGTGGCTGCTTGTCATATTTACATGGGCCTATTCCTTAAAACCAATGGGGAGTAAAAGCTAACCAACATTTGCATTTTGTCAAAAACTTCACAGTTAAGTTTTATGAAGGTATTTCCTGAGAAACTGTTTCAGTTGCCCTTTTTTCCCTAAAGTGAGGAGAGAAGACTAAGGGTTTCGGAGATTCTCATCTTATTTCCTCTTTGTCTCATGCGCCATCCTTGGAACAATGGCAACAGAAAGCCCAGTTGCACGGTATCTGCTTCAGGCAGGGTGGTGCTGGGTCTGCCGGCGCCTGGCCTGTGCAGTGGCTGTTTGTTTAGCATTGCCGTTGCAATTTTTATTGCATCTCGTGATGTGCACAGATGTGCTTGGTAAGTATCCCAAGAGGAAAAGAGACTCTGCTCAATATCCCTGTTCCCAGATGACGCTACCTTATAGAATCACTTTCTGGGCTACCTCCTTTGGGATGCTGTAACCATTTAAAGTCTCTGGATTTTGGTGTTTTAACAAGGGTTTAATTACTAAGGTAAGTGTATGCACCTGCTAAGGCATTCCTAATTATTTGATAATGGTGCAATCTTTCTCAATACAGCCAGTTTTGTGGTGTAAGCTACACTAATGAAGCACACTGAGAGAACACATTCCCCCAATGTTGGGGAAGCTTATTTAAATTAAATAAATTTGCAAAGGACTGGATTTTTACCACTGGTCTCAACAGTTATGTATCGGTATTTCATGCTGGAAGCAGGTAGGCATGGTGTCAGAATGAGACATACTTCCTATTACTTTTGTTCTTCAAAGTGTCTTTCAAAGAAATTAAGTCACTCTTAGAATTTTATCTTTTCCAGATTGTTTCACATACTTCTCCTTGTTCCACCAGTGTCTTTAAAAAAGAAAGAAAGAAAAACAGGAAAAAAAATCTAGCTTAGCTCTTGTGTTGTTCACTTGGCAGCAACTCATAGAAGCACTGTTTTGACAATGCTGAAAATTTTCTTTTCCACCTGATTTTTACCATTGCCACATGTGGCCTGTAGTGGTTTAGTAATAAGATCTTTGCTATAACATCTGCAAATTAGCACCTTGCCTTGCAACCTCTCTAGAAACTTGCTGATGGTTTGCAATTGTAGTAAGTAAGAGTTGACACTATATCCAAGTGTTTCAAACTTTGTTGTTTTGGACTAAAAAAAGAAGATTCCAACAGGCAGATGGTTTCCAAGTCGCTGTTAGGAGCTACGCTAGCAAAACACAGCATCTCACTTCTCAAGCACACACATTCATTGTAATACACAAAATTACTTTGGGAAGACATATGCACTGTTGTAAACTAATTCTATCTATCCTTCTCTGTTCCTTGTCATTTGCCTTTTCCTCTGAAATATTTTGGCAAACTGAGCTAGTTCAGCAGCTTTCAAAAGACCATCATTCATACACTTTCCTATGTAGCCATAAAGGAACTTCCTTAATTATCTAATGTTCCTGAACTTTTATGCAAATTGATTTTTAAAATTTTCTGGTAAAACAAGAGCATTCCTTTAAATACATTAATGACTGGCTGTTGAGATTTTAAACTATTAACGAATGATGGCCAAGACAAATGAACAGAGGGTAAGAATACACACAAAGGAAAAACTGTTGCAAATGATTGCTGAAGGATTAACAGAGTGTTGAGGATCTGACTTTAGATGCTACCAAAGGATGCCTTTCAGTTGTGCCAAGGTTCAGGTGCCTCACATGCTGCTGGAGTTACACAGAGCTTATAGCCACACAGGTCGAGATCACACTGCCCTTGTTTATCACACCATCAACCCATCTATCCAGGCTGGAGAATGCAGCAGCTGGGGATGGGTAAGAGCAAGCAGGGGCACATGGGAGGGGCATGAGTAGAAGCAGAGAGCGCAACTTGCAGTGCCAGGCAAATCAAAAGGCGGAGGGGGCCTCCCAGCTGACTCCTCAGTGTCCTAGAGATTTCTGTTATTAATGTGGCTTGGGGCATGTACTGCTGATAATTACTGCTAGCTGGAATAATTAATAAGAATAATTGCTCGGCATGGAAAGGGAAAGGGAAGCTCTGGGAGGAGGAAAAAGCAGGCTAGGGGAGCAAGAGACTCCCCAGGCGCATTACTATAGACAGGAAGTTCAGCAGCAAGCATCCTGAGAATCAAAGAGTTGTCTGGACGCCAAGGGCAAAAGTTAACAGATAGCAAGTGAGGCTGCAGTCAATAGTCTTACCTTGGAATGCAATGGAAAAGAACCTTGTCATGGCTTCAGTGAAGGGTGACTCCCTTTGGAAATAATAGGTGGAGGCTGTGAAAGAAAAATACAGTGTGATGGAATTAAGAAGTGTCCTAAAATGAGCAGACAAGACTGCATGTCTGGTTTAAACCCAATAGTGACAGCGGGAGAGAAGCAGAAAGGGAAGAAAAGTGAGAAATGGTGCCCCAATGAGAGTTTTGGAGAGTTTATCCCAGCTTGAAGGAAGAAAAGCATCCATTAGAAATCAAGCATTGGTGTTGACAGTCTGTAAAATAACCACAATTTGATGTAATAGGGTAAATTTTCTCAACGCTACATAGACTTGCCAACATAGTTCTTGATACTGTAGCTTTCTACATATTACACTAAAATATTCCCCCAAGGACACGACAAGCGTATTCTTGGCAAAACTTAAAGAGGTGAGGAAACTGGATGTGAAAACTTAAGTGTAAGCAGCATATGGAATCTGGCCGCTAGAGTTCCGATAATGGCATACAGAGCGAGGGGGCCAAGCCTCAGGGCTGGGTGTTTACCATGACCCTCTGCAGGAGACAGGGCACCATATGCAATGTTGTGTTATGAGATTAGAAAAGCCCACGAAGACCAGGGGTTGACTATTCATGATTCCTTTTTCCTATGGGAATCATGCAGGAAGAGCAATTAAAGCCAAAAAAGATTGATTTATCAAATTATCCCTTAATCAATATTCAATGTGAGGCATTATATTTCACTGGATCATGATGACCCTCTCTGTGTGTTTGTAACGTAAATGGATTACAATTGGAAGGCAAGAGAAGGAATGCTACTAACACAGCCAGTGCCAAATGCGTGGTGATAGGGCTGTTTCAAGGTCATGTTGCTGCTCAGTGTAGGCAGGATACTCCCTTTGCCAAGTCCCTGAAGCTTCAGGTGGCAGCGCTGCTGGATAAGGGGCTTGCATACCTGAAGACAGGTGTCATCATCTCACATTAGGCAGCTTTGTGCCTTTACAGTAGTTAGGGAACACGAAAGGGAAGACTCACATGACCAATGCCTTTTGAATGGATGGGACAGGAGGAAGAGAAGAGAACCAGTTGTAAACCAGGTTCCTGGCTTTAGACCAGAAGACAAAGGTCAGATAGTGCTGCCATGAGGGGATAGCCAAAGTGTCCTAAGGGAAGTCTCAGCCCAATCACTTGTGTTCTGAGGAAACTTTGTCCATCCCAACTGAACATGGAATCTCTTGGCAAACAAGAATGTGAGCTCAACCTTGAAGTTACCCCAGTTATCCACTCAATGGCATTGAGGAGTATGGTAGTCAGGCACCAGGCAGAGTTGTTGGTATTTATCAGTGGGCTTCCCTGGTAGCTCAGCTGGTAAAGAATCCACCTGCAATGCAGGAGACCCTGGTTCGATTCCTGGATTGGTAAGTTCCCCTGGAGAAGGGATAGGCTACCCACTCCAGTGTTCTTCAGCTTCCCTGGTGGCTCAGATGGTAAAGAATCCACCCGCAATGTGGGAGCCCTGGGCTTGATCCCTGGTTTGGGAAGATTCTCTGGAGGAGGGCATGGCAACCCACTCCAGTATTCTTGCCTGCAGAATCCCCACGGACAGAGGAGCCTGGTGGGCTACAGTCCACGGAGTCACAAAGAGTCAGACAAGACTGAGTGACTAAGCACACACGTGGCAGGGTTAACGGAATCCAGAGTAAACTTGAACATGCCTGGAACCCAAGGAAACACTGCAGGTTAGAAATGCATCTGATGCTTGTTTTTCACAGCTTTGGAAAAAAAATATATATATAGTTGAGGAAGTATGAGTAATTACTGGGCACAAACAGTTGAATTGGAAAATGTGGACCTGCATGGGCTGGAAGTGGGGCGATGGTGGGAGAGGAAGTGGGGTGGAGCCCAAGTTTGAATAAGTCCCAAGTCAGTCCTTAAGGAAAAAGGAAGAATACCTCAGTGCCCTTGTCATCCTGTCTAACTGTAGAACATCTAGGCCCTCAGCTCAATATTCCAGTTCACACTGAAGAATTGAGAGAAAACAGTTAGTGAGGTGAAACAGAAAGCTCAAGGGCTTTGAAGTCACACACACATGACTCTGCAGCTCACCACAGGGTGATCTTAGACAAGACACTTAACCTGTATACAATGTGGATGCTAATATTTATCTGGTAGGACTGGTATCAGATTTACAGTAAAATATATACTATGCTCATTGCCTGGCATCTATTAGGTACTCAAGGTATGTCAGCTCCCAGTCCTTTATTCCCCCTTGACTTTCATGGCTTTGCTCCCCTACTTTCCCTCTTACTCTCTTCTTAGCCCCTCCATCAGTGAATAAACAACAGTTGTAATTATGAGAGGTTTGAAGAGGATCTCTGATTATCTTGCCTTTCAAGCTTTGAGCATCAAGTCATTTTTATTTCCTGGCTACGGTTTCAGCAGTTTCCACCCTTGTTCCACCAGGATGGTACCTCGATCTAGTCAACAAGTATTTACTGTGTGCCTCCTAGGAGTCAGGAAGTATGTCTGCTCCCAGCGTGACTGATGCCTTCATCTTCTCCAGATACCAAGACCAAAGCTGTCACAAGGAGCAATACATTGAGATGAACCTCTTGGTTCCACCCTTCTGACAAAGGGCACAGGGCCTCAGAAGAGGGGCAACTGACAGAGACTGTGGGAGGAAAAGGAGACAACATTCACCTGGTTCGAAGTAAAGATCATATTCCTTAACATGTGCTTGTGCCAGGAGATCAAACCAGTCCATCCTAAAGGAAATCAGTCCTGAATATTCACTGGAAGGACTGATGCTGAAGCTGAAACTCCAATACTTTGGCCACCTGATGCGAAGAACTGACTCATTTGAAAAGACCATGATGCGGAGAAAGATTGAAGGCAGGAGGAGAAGGGGATGACAGAGGATGAGATGGTTGGATGGCATCACCAACTCAATGGATATGAGTTTGAGTAAACTCCAGGAGTTGGCAATAGACAGGGAGGCCTGGCGTGCTGCAGTTCATGGGGTCGAAAAGAGTCGGACACGACTGAGCAACTGAACTGAACTGAATTGATATATACCTGATATTGTTTTAAGTGCTTTCCATGTACTAACCTATTTAATCCCCATAACAAGTCTAGGAGACAGAGATGGTCATCCCTTCACATTAGAGATAATGAAACCAGAAGATACACATGCTAGGAACCTGTCCATATCACAAAACTAGCTAGTGGCCTAGTAGCCTGGTTCCAGAGTATTTCCTCTTGACCTCAGGAACATTTAAGTATGCCATCATGCACTCACATCTACAAAGCAAGGTGTCTTTCCCACCTCTGTACTCAGATTTCTCTTCGAAGACTTCTCTTCCTTTTTAAGAATGCTCTTAGTGTTTATTTTCATGTAATTTAATCCCTTTTAAAATGTTAGCTTGGGAACAGAGGTTACCCTATACGTACTGCTTAACAGTATACTAGGGCTGTAACAATTCTGGACCTGGATTTTGGTCCAGGTAAACATCTGCTCCTATTTCTCAGGAGAGAGGCCCAAGTATGGTAAGTCTCTGAATTATCAAAAGACCAGATTCAACCTGAGTGCTGAAGAATTGATGCTTTTGAATTGTGGTGCTAGAGAAGACTTTTGAGAATCCCTTGGACTGCAAGGAGATCAAGCCAGACAACCTTAAAGGAAATAAACCCTGAATACTCATTGGAAGGACTTGCTGAAGCTGAAGCTTCAATACTTTGGCCACCTGATGCGAAGAGCTGACTCACTGGAAAAGACCCTGATGCTGGGAAAGAGGGCAAAAGGAGAAGGGGCGACAGGGGATGAGATGGTTGCACAGCATCACTGACTCAGTAGACACAAATTTGAGCAAACTCAGGGAAATGGTGAAGGACAGGGGAGCCTGGCATGCTGCAGTCCGTGGGGTCACAAAAAGTCGGACACCACTGAGTAACAACTGAATTGAGGGGAGCCTGGTGTGCTGCAGTCCATGAGGTCACGGAGCTGGACATGACTTAGTTACTGAACAACAACAGATTTGACCAAAAATAGACTTAATGAACATTCACA
Source organism: Bos javanicus (assembly GCF_032452875.1). Classification (NCBI taxonomy): domain Eukaryota; kingdom Metazoa; phylum Chordata; class Mammalia; order Artiodactyla; family Bovidae; genus Bos; species Bos javanicus. Next base: position 31,298,612 of record NC_083891.1, on the reverse strand, counting down.
GTGAATCTTTCTGTTTAAACCAGTCTTAACACTGAGATGGTCTTAAGCAATGTGCTACCAGGACGCAGTCTTTCTAGCCTCATAGAGTAAGGGAATGTGAGTTTTCCAGATGCCTTAGGGTACATTCCACCCATGAATGGAGTTGCAGGGCAATCTGAAGTCTCTAGGGAATCAGTTCCCAAATATAAATTTTAACTTGTTTACCTTAAACTTGGAGCCTATTACAATAGTTCCTTTGGGACTCTGCCATTGGCACTCAATCTATCCTCATCTTCTAGGGATTGGGGCATGTCTCTTTCCATCTATGCTTAAGTCTTCATTATTTCCCAAAAGCTTTAAAACAGTGCCAAATTATCCCTGTCCCAGAGGAGCAAACAAAACCCTGGCAAGGAAAGATGACTTTTCAATCTCCTTTCCCTGGGGTCCTTGGGGACAAAGCCACATCAGAAGGCACCAATGCTTTAGCCTTCTCGTCTCCTACTGCTTGGCTCAGACCAAATGGACTTTTCTCTCTTTCCTTAGCTGTAGGTCCCTTCCTTCTTTATTTCTGCTTTCTGACCTTGAGATCTCTCTCCCTTTTTAGGAAGAAGGTTCAACTTTACAGAAGCAGCAAGAAAATGGTGATGTTTTAAACTCAGGATCATGAGACAGGATAGTCTGATTTACCCACCATATTATCTCCAGTGTTTAGCAAAGTAGGTGTGAAATGAATAAATAGAATCGACACACAGGACATCGTCTAAGGAGAAGGGGAGTGGATATTTCCATACACTCAATTATAGAGATACCAAATCTCTAAGTTATCTAAATATATCTTCTGCATGACCCTATCCTTTTTTCTTGGTGTTAAGTTAGTGGGTTTCCATCAGTACCTACAGAAATCTTTCTTAAAGATCCGGGAAACCAGCAGCCATGCACCACAGGATTAGACGCGGCAAGATGTGAGAAACAGCCTAGATGTGAAGTTAAAGGTTTCTGTTCATGGCTCTCTATCTATGGAGCCAACAATAGATCTCTTACCCCACCGGATCTTGGTTTCCCTTTCTTTAAAATGGTTCCAGGGCTGGTTGGTTCAGCTATAACTTCAAGGACTAAGGCTGTCTGTCAACTATATTCCAACTTAAAAAATTCTACAAGGGAAAAACAAGAAAGAACTAAGGCTCTCTCTTCTTTCTTCTTTGTCATCTTCAGAGCGTTATGTTTTCCTCCTGGGCCAGTCTACCTCCTGGACCAGTACAAATGCCATAGGTGTCATAGGCAAGTGGCAACTTCAGAAGAAAATATAGGAACTTCTCTGCCTTGTATAGCTTCTCGAGAAAACCCAGCAGACCCGTCCCCCCACCCCCGCCTCCTTTGTGTCTAATTGAAAGACTGCTTCACAGTCCCTTGATGTAGACCCACAGAGTCTTGGATCATTTAACGTTCACCCCCTTGGGCTCATCCTTCCATGAGCACTGGCCAGCTCCACAGCGGTAAATACCAAGGAGGTCTGGTCCCAAGGGAGAAAGCAGAGGATGGCTGTCGGCTGGGAGGCCAATGGTATGTGCTCAAATGTCATGTGATTCAAAAGAACTATGATTGCTAGAAGTAAAGCAGAGTGGGAGACAGCAGAAAGGCCAGGCTCCTCCAGGAGGAGTCCTTGGAAGCCAGGATTGTTACATGTCGCAGACGTTTAGCTAAAAGTCCCAGGTCTGCTCTGCTTGCCCCTACCTTAACTGCTTGAGCAGCAGCACTCCTCTGGTTACAGGTCAAAGAGATCTTATGGAAATTTCTTCCAGGAAAGGAAGGACTTGCTTTAGCCTTTCAGCGCATTTCCACAGGGATCCTGAGCTGGGATGAGATTGACTATACAGCTTTGTTTCTGTATAGAGGTAGAAGTGGCAGTCCCATCCCCTGGCAGACCAGTCCCCTGAGCATCTCAGAGCTACTTTCCACTTCCCTCCATGCCGTGTGTCTTCTTTTCCCTTCTGGGTATTTGTACTTGTCATTCTCTCTGCTAAGAACTCCTTTCCCCTTACTTTTGACTTCTTCTCTTCCAACTTTAAATCTCAGGTTAAGCATTTCCCTCTCTCTGGGAAGTGGTCTCCGGTATCCACAATTCTGGGCCTGCTCTGGTCTTCCTGCATTTACACTGAACTACGAATTGCACTTCATTACAACAGCCTGTTTTCTTGTCCACCCCCTCTGCTAGGTAGTATACTTCTTAAGAGCAAGGACCATGTCAGACAGAAGCCTACTCCTGAACCCAGCAGAGGGATCCTACATACAGTGAGGGCTTAAATCATGTTAGTTAAAATAATGGGGAAAAAAATACTCAATAGAAATAGACATAAAAACACATTAGAATCTGTGGTCAAGACTTTGGAACCACCAGTATCATCAACTTTTAAATAGTTGGATTCTAAAGACAATCACTTCTCCCCTTAGGTAGCTTGCTGAGAAGGCAGCTCTGTGCCTAGCATGGAACCCACAGCATGGGAATGATGCCTCCTATAGGTTGTGTATGTGTGTGTGTGTATCTGTGTGTGTGCGTGTGTGTGTGTGTGTGTGTGGTAGAGAGGACCCTATTGCTTTTGTTTTTCTTAAATCAGTTAAATTTAATATAGTCCTTTCTATCTTTTCTTGAATCTAAAAATATATCTATCCCAGTACTACTCCTGGTGTTGATGGTGAGTGTGGCCTTTCTATCTTCTTTTCTTAAATCTGAAATAGATCTATCCCTGTAGTACTCCTGGTGTTGATGGTAAGTGTGGAATGAAGAAACATTGTTTTCTTCCCTTCGTTCCTTCCACTGATAAATTATTGCAGCTACTGTGTGACAAGCACTCTGTTAGGTTCAGGGGCACAGTGGGGATCAAAAAATATATTTTCAGCCTTAATGAAGGTTTTAACAGTGAATTTATATTTTAAATCAGCCATCTGCTTGGAGCAGGGGGAGGGGAGAAGATATTTCCACAAAGAGATGGGTTTCCCATTCAGCAAGGGATTAAAAGGCACATCTCTGGTCCTTCTCCCCAGGCCTTATGCTTCTCCCAGGGGCAGAGGAGTGAACTGTGTGTCTGGCAAGAGAGGAAGAAGGAGCTGATCACGCCCCCTTAGTCTCTCTCCCTCCCTGCCCCCTCCCCTCCTTAGGAAAGCTTCACCCAGACACAGCTCTCCTCTGCCTGCAGGAGGCAGCCTGACCCTCTTATCCCACAATGATTCCATGTGTTGATGCTGTGTTACCAAGACATGTTGTCCCCATGGGATGTGGATAGCCCAAAAGACCAAATTTATTTTAGGGAGTCAGAGAAAACCTCCTTGAGGAAGTGACATTTAAGTTGAGACCAGAAAATGAAGAGGAGTGAGTAAGGGTTTGCGCGGGAGATTGTGTAGTTGATAAGAGTGTCCTGAGCTTGGAGAACACTTGTGAAGGGTGGATGGGGAGAAAAAATGATTCATGCAGTTATAATCTTCTTCCTGGCCTCTGATCTGGTGTTAGAAAGGGTCATATCTCAGTTTGGGATACAGGGGAGATTTATGTACTTAGTCACTCATTTATTCCATCTAGAACCACTCTCCTAGGTAAGGCATAGTATATAGTATTAGTTGCTCAGTCATGTCCAACTCTTCACTACCCCATGGACTGTAGCTCACCAGGCTCCTCTGTCTATGGGATTTCCCAGGCAAGAATACTGGAGTGGGTTGCCATTTCCTTTTCCAGGGGATCTTCCTGAACCAGGGATCGAAGCCAGGTCTCCCGCATTGCAGGCAGACTCTTTACCATCTGAGCCACCAGGGAAGACCAAAGAGAGCATAATTCTGAGCTTCCCCCACTTCCTGATCTCAGACAGCTGTCATTGACTGGAGGTGAAGATACGTAAATAAGTTTGTTCATAAAACAGTGAGGGTGCTCTGCTAGAAGACAGAGGCACAGGATTTGTAAGGAGTGGGGAGAGGTGTGTTAGAAGGTAAAGAATATGTGACTCTTGAGATGAATGTTAGAAAATGAGTGTGTTTTTACCAAGTAAAAAGAAGTCTCACTGTCCATCTTTGGGGTTTCCCTTCCTGGGCCTTTCTGCCTTAGAAATCTGATGATTATATGGTGTAATATTCCCCTGCCATAAACATTCTTCCTTCCAGTTTCTAGCCAGGGTGATGTCACCATGAGACTATGTCTGGTGTAAATGGGATATAATCCCAAGGCAAATCAGAAATGAAATGAGATCTCTTTAAGAAGAACAAATTAGCCTCAACATAATAAAATAGTTACAACTTTGTGGGAGATATGTAAAATGGTTTACATCACTGAACTTTCCCAGATGGTAAACATAAGGCAGGACTGTATCTGAAAATGGATGTACGGTGGATTTGGTTACAAATGTACAGTGCGTGCACAGTACATATGTGTGGAATCAACTTTGAAGCATTTTTGACCTCCTGGGCGGTAAATATTTATCATAATGTGCCAGACAAACACACCCGCAATTTCCAGTGAGCTAAAGGGAACAGAGGATCTAAAACCAGTGATACGTCAAAAGAAAATATGGCCTTTGGAAAAGAAAAAACATTGCTGAACATATAAAAGAAAGTAAGGACATGCGTCTCAGTGTTGTATGCGCCTGCTAAGTCGCTTCAGTCATATCTGACTCTTTCCTACTCCATGGACTGTAGCCTACCAGGCTCCTCTGTCCATGGAATTTCCCAGGCAGGAGTACTAGAGGGGTTTGCCATTTCCTCCTCGAGGGGCTCTTCCCAGGGATCAAACTCGCATCTCATGTCTGCTGCCTTGGCAGGTGGGTTCTTTAACACGAGCGCCACCTGGGAAGCCCCAGTGTAAGACAACACAAATAATACAATTAGCACACACATACAACACTGAGTCTAACTGTAAAAATGCCTTAGATTTATGACAACATGTAACCTTCAGAAAGGAGACAAGTAGAAGACTTCTCCATCCCCCTGTAAGGATGGCAGAGCTGGGGTCCCTGGGGGAGGGGGGCAAGCACACAGTGGTGTGGGAACTAAATCGGCCAGGGACACTGACTTGGTTAGCCCGGTCACTCCCCTGTGAACTTTGGGTTAGACGCAGTGATGGGGCGGAAGGGGAAGGCAGGAAGTATTCTAATGAGAATTCAATTAATTCAGGGAATCTCAGAAACCAGGTGTAAACTCTGCCGGATATTAAATGATCCCTGAGAAGAGACTTAGGGTTTTGTAGCGCGTCAGATCAATTTGCGAGGAGCTGGCAAATTGGCAGCTGCCCTGCTGTGGCCCCGGGTCCCCCCTCCCAGGGTCATGTAATTATCATCTTTCGGCTCTGAGCAAGTGTGACTTGAAACCCTTCACCAGGCTAGTGAAGTCAGGGACCCCTTTCTGCTCCACCCCCGCTCCCCATGTGGATCTTCAGGATGCAACTGCCACCCTCAGAAGCCAGAGGAGGTCCTGGCTACCCTTAAAACAGTTCCAACTGGCCGCACGGCTCAGCATGGGGACACGGCTTCCTGTGGGGTGCTGGACCGGCCATGATAAAATGACGTACGACAGTCTGATGTCGGGGCTCAAAGCAGCGGGAGCTTAATACCAAAGGGGGCAGAGGATGAAAACACAGCTGAAGAACAATGTCCTGCCAGAGAGAAGTGTTGAGTGGGGACCCCGCAGGGGCCACTCCGAGGGTCTTTAAAGACTTTATGTCCGCATGATTAGCCAAGATGAAGGGGCCAGCTGCAAACTTTAATTTCCTGATGACACAAAGGAACCATGAACAATATATAGATAGGATTTGAATTTGTAATAAGCAGTGGCCTAATCCACAGCAAAGGATAGTCAGGGTGGACCGGAAAAAAAAAAAAAAAAAACGCTGAAGTTTCTTAGGTTCCCCATTCAGACCTCCTCTTTACTGAGAGTTTTACTTCCAGCAATTTATCTTGGAGGAACCACTGAGGTTGGGTGTGGGAAACAAGCAATACACTTTTGCACCAAGCCCCTGAATTGCTGATGAACTGTGTTCTCCTCGCAGAAGACAAACCGGAGTTTGTGTAATTGTGTGTGGACACCTGGTCAGAAGAACATTCCAGATAAAGGAATGACCCCATTCATCCACTGAGAGTAGTTTGCTACGTGCCCACGTCCTTATACCTTCTTTTACTGAATTCTTAATCTTGAGCCAGGGTGGGAAATTTTTAAAAATAATCAATGCTTCCTTCATTCTTAAAAAAACTTTTTTCCCAGTGCTGTGGGAATCAAATTAGCTGCTGGAAAAGAAAAGCTCAACTTTCATTTCTGTTTTCACCCTTTCAGCTCTAATCATCTTCAAGTGTTAAGGTGAATAATAATAATGTTAAGAAGTTTAGGTCAACAGGAAGTGCCACGTGATGGGGGTTGGCCTTAATAGGCAGGGAAAGCCATGGGACAAGAGGGGCCAGATGTTTTGAGCAGGCAATGCAGAGCAAACAGTGTCTGGGAAAGGGAAAGAAGTGTTTCCATACTTCTCAGAACAGGGGGCTTTTTGTATCCAACACTTGGAAAGAACCCAGATCAAGCGCTTCCCTCTAAGAGGCAAACATGAGAAATTTGTGTAGGCACCAGTATAGTGAATGCAACACGTTACTCTTATTAATTATGAAACCCCCCACAGAGGGAGCAAAGAACTTTACCTACGTTATCCAATTTGGTCACCCTGTAGAGTTAGCCTTATTAGTGCCATTTTACTAGTGAGTTCATCTATGCAGAGAACTTACTTTATTTGTCCAAATATGTTCTCAGTGTTAAATATTATAGCTAAATTGGAGCCCAGGCTGCCTGATTCCAGGCCTGTGGTCCATCCCCCTTGCAGTGACAGAAGTCATAAGAAAGATACTTAGAACTCCAGGATGACTGTCACATTGTTACTGAGATGTGTTAGACAGTGGTCTCGTTGCTAAAAGCAGTAGAAGCCCTTGAGGGTAGTTATCTTGTGCTTTCTACCCACCGTAATGACCACCCCTAATCCAGGAAAAATAACAAAGAACCTTCCATGTGGACTTTTTTGTAATGTCGACAGGATTTCTCAGTGTGGCTTCATGGAAGGAATACAACAGGAGCACTTCCAGTTCTGAAAGAATGCCCCTCAGAGAAAAACTCACAGCTGGTTTTTCTTCTTTCCTTCTTCAGACACATAAGGGATGGGGCGATGTGTTAGCTGGAGAAAAGGAAAATCCTTCTGTGTGATATGTGTGTCCTTATGAGTCAGTCTTTGGAAGCCGTGGTCAAGTCCTAGAGTGTAGAAACTCTATCCATGCGCTCCTCTCTTTGGTATTGAAGGTGCCTCCAGGCGGGAGCTAGTGGAACAGAGGCTCCCCAGCTGCCAGGACCTGGCCCTGATGGCCTTCTGGACACAGCTGTCGGGGAGACTGGGCTCTGTTTCAAGGGGAATGTGTCATCACCCGACCGCCTGGGCAGTGACAGGGGATGGGTGAGGTGAGAACTCAGAGGAGCCCATTCTAACATACTCTTCTTTCTCTGAATGCTCTTGTCTCTTTGTCCAGGAGCTCTGCTGTCTTTGGCTTCTGCTCTGCTTTCTCTGCCCTCTCTGACTCCAAACTCTCCACGTCAGAGCGGACTGCTTTGCCACCCTACTGGGGAATGTTGCCCTGTGTAGGAGGTCAGCCCCTGAGTGTTTCTGAGCCACACTATTCCTCAGAACGCAGCCGAGAAGTGTCTTCTGCCCTCCAGCCAGCCCTCTGGTCCGCGACAGTTGAGCTAATTAAAGTGACGGAAGAACAGTTGAGCTACTAATGGGCGCCAAGAAAGTGGAGAGGGTCCAATGTGCTTGACTCACATTGGGAAGAGCTTAAGTTACAGTTTTGAACATTACTTCACTTTTACTTAGATTGTCTTCTCTGCCAGGGCATCCAGTTCTGAGAAAGGATGCGTGACGAGGCTACCCCATCTGCAGCGAATATTTGCTCCATTTTATCTGGCATGTGGTGACTACAGGGTGGGGGTGGAAGGGGAAAGGGGTTTGTTCTCAGCCTGTCCAAGTCATCCTTGGAGGAGGAGAGAGAGGGCACCTGTATGACTACTTTCCTTTGCCCAGGTAAGAAAAAGTAAAGTAATCAAGTTAAAACTGTAATTCAATTTCCTCCTTGAAGAATGTGTTGCTAAGTGAATAGATAAGTTCCTTCTCTGATCTGAAGATCTGTGGTAACTCATATCTCCTGAAATGGACTCGATGTGCTTTGTTTCAACAGTTAGATGACCTGGCATTACTGAAAAATGACAAAGGCATTTTATAAGATTTTAGGATGATAACTTGTATCTAATTATGTATTTTCTTAGTCACTGAAGGGCTGCTGCTCATGGTATGGAAAGGCAGCCCAGTTAGACACACGGGGTTAGAATCCCCGTGCCGCCTGGCTATTTGGCAGAAGCAGGTAACTGAGTCTACGACTCAACTTCCTCACTTGCCAAATGAGAGTAATACTAACACCTGCTTCCTTGGATTGTTATGAGGAACCGATGAAATAACAAACGTATTAAGCACTTGTTCCAGTGGCTGATTTATACTGGGTGTTCAATAAAAAAAAAAAAAATCCTACTTTAAATAATATCTACCTCAGACTGCTGTAAAATTAAATATGCCAATGTATGTTAGGGACCTGCACATAGTAGCTGCATAAACATAAATATTACACCTCCTCTCCCTCTAGTATCATGGTGTCCAGGTTTGTTAAAACGTTACATGTCAGACTGTGCTTACATTTATCTTCTATACTCTAGGTCATTCTGTTGAATTACATTGTGGGTTTTAGTATTCCATCTACCCACCACTTTTAAATCAATATGTCTCCTGAAGGGACCAAATTCTGATTCATACACAGCAGACAAGCAAATTCAACCACAGACATGCATCTCACCAAGCCACCACGTGGAGGACCATGGGAAGATCGTGCTGGACTCTCACAGGTACTGTGTCATTCAGTCAACCTCACACGTGTCTGTCTGGTTCAGGGCCATAAACCAGAACTCCTCAGCTTGCCCCTCAGGCCTCAGAAATCTCTTCTAGCAAAGAGTGTATCTACAGGCCTGGCTATATGATTTATAATAGTCCTTATGTATTCTAAGTCATGGGGAGAGGAAGAAGACACTAAATGCCAAGGTTTTAAAGACAGTGCCTCACAGAAATGACCATAAATAGCAGCTCAGGAGGCCGCTTACATGAAGTTAGACCCGCTTAGGACTGGAAGCTGTTATAGGGTGAGCTTATCATAACTTGATTCAAGTGCAATAAGCGAGAACTGGAGAAGATGACCAGTCAGTGTAAGAAAGCCAAGCGGAGATCAGATAACCACATTAAAAAGATTAAAATGTCCAGCCCGCTATAAATGCCTGCTAAAATCCTAAAAAGGAGTCTGGAGAGACTCATAAAATCATAACTAAGAAAGTAAGGGAGCCCTGAAGCTTTAACCAGATGTTCTTGTGATATGAATGACTGTGTTAGTAAATTTTCATCCTAGCAATACAGCTTCATATTGATCTTCTCCTTTTATTAGTCAGTGCTGCTATGAGATTAAATATTGTCTGGAAGGAAATACAGACTTCCCTCTCTAGAAGGCTCTTCTCAGTAACCCAGTGTTTGTTATCGCAAAGCACACCAGGGAGTTTGTAATGAATTGTTCAACAGAGCAGAGGCTTGAGTCTATAAAAAGAGTTATAGAAGGGGTAGCCTTATAGAGAATAACCTCATTTGGGAAGCAAGCATAGTGTGCCGTGCTGAGTGGGAAACCTGTGGAGAGCTGTCTGAAACAGAAATAGACATGAGTATTTATGACCAGAAGCACCACTCGCAATATACAGTGCTAAACACTTAATCTATGGTTAGATTTTACTTCAGATCCAAGCTGAAGTCAGCAGAATTAAATCTTCAAGTGTATTTCAGCAGCCTTAAATCCTTCTGATACTGTTAGCGGTGGCAGGGTTCCAAAATGCATTCTGTTAATAAGACAGTAAAGTAAAAAATCGAGTTATCTCCTTCAAGGAGAAAAACACAGAGTAAAAGAAACGAGTCTTGTAAAATTACATTCCCAGCACTCAGGCCTTTTCTACCTGAGTTCCTTTCAATTTACTCTTTTACTGCTAGACCATTCTCCTTGACAAATAGCAGAAAAAAAAGAGAGAGGGAAAAATCATCTCCCACATTTTTTTAACTATGAAGGAAATAGTACCCCTGAAAAAGAGGTTGAGGATTTTTCCTCCTCTTTACAGGTCAGAGGAGGTTAAGGTTTTGCCCATCAGCTTGTAACATGCGGTACGAAGTCTCCGTGGGCTAGCAAAAAAGATTTCAGCAGCTGTTACCTTTCTTTTTCACTTAACATAACTTTTGGTTTACCTGCAGCTAAAAGAAATTTATGCAGCATACACAGGAGTGTTGTTCAAGATCCCAAGGCAACTCCATTCGTTTTCCCTGGAGCAGCATGAAAAAGCTAGTTAAGATATGAAAGGAAGGGAGGATGGATGGTTGGATGGATGGATGGATGGCTGGAAGGAAGGAAGGAAGAAAGGAAGGATGGGGGAGGGACCACATTCCATACCAACACCCTTTAAACACAGCATTGACCTGAAGCACTACACTTGCTCAAATGAACAAAGTCAAAATGAAATCTAAAACTTCTGAATATCCGCTCTCACAGCCTAGAGTTTCTGCACATACAGAATAAGAGACCACCCACAGTTTTGAGATCCCTGTAGGGCACCTTGGGTGTTAAGTAATGAATTTTAACCTTAACTCTGAATTTCATTGCTTATGTGAGCTTCACTCAAATTCCTTGATTCATCAATATGTATAACTGTTGGCAATTTTATGTTCTTTAGGCAATTCTTTTTTTTTTTTTTTTTTTGCCTGTTCAGGAGTTTGAATAAGATAGAAACTCCCTTGTGTTATAGTACTAATGTGAGACAAGAGATTGAGCTGAGGCAATCCATTGGGCGGGTGCAAAAATACATGAAAATACAGATTTATACTCCACTGGAAAACCATGTTATAGTTAGCCAAAAATTTAATATAGTGTATTAATGTTTCCCCTTTAAGGTAGCTCAGGATCTTTTCATAGGTTTGGTTTGGTTTATTTATCTGTAGATGAAAGTATCTGGAAAATACTATATGTAATACTTCAATATAACACTTGTATGTATTGGATAACTCACACCTTGATATATTAGAACAAAGACCCACACACAATTTCATCACAGAGAATTATGAAATTGAGGAAAACAAGACTGTAAAACATAATATAATTGAACCAATTAGAACAAAGAGACTTAGAAGTTTTTAAGAACTATTTTCATTGAGCTAAACAAAATATTTGCTTCTTGAAAGAAAAGCCATGACAAACCTAGGCAACATATTAAAAAGCAGAGACACTACTTTGCCAACAAAAGTCTGTATAGTCAAAGCTATGGTTTTTTCAGTAGTCATGTACGGATGTGCGAGTTGGACCAAAAAGAAGGCTGAGCACAGAAGAATTGATACTTTTGAACTATGCTGTTGGAGAAGACTCTTGAGAGTTCCTTGGACTTCAAGGGGATCAAATCAGTCAATCTTAAAGGAAATAAATCCTGAATATTCATTGGAAGGACTGATGCTGAAGTTGAAGTTCCAGTACTTTGGCCACCTGATACAAACAGCTGACTCATTAGAAAAGACCCTGATGCTGGGAAAGATTGAAGGCAGGAAGAGAAGGGGATGACAGAGGACAAGATGGTTGGATGGCATCACCAACTCAATGGACATGAATTTGAGCAAGCTCTGGGAGATGGTGAAGGTCAGGGAAGCCTGGCATGCTGCAGTCCATGGGGTCGCAGAGAGTCAGACATGACAGCATCTGAACAAAAACAATAAAACGAGTTACATACATTATTTTAGAAACTTTTCTTGGATAACTGCCCAAGACAAAACCTGAAAAGCTCTAGTTAATTCTTGTCCTCTAATTTTTCTGGATTCCAAACAGACCCTTCACTTTCCTATTATGACATCAGACTTAATGTTTATAGACCATGGTTTTTGAAAGTTGATTTGAGAAACAGTCTAATTGAGATAGGATTTAGGAGATGCCTAATTTACAGTGAAACAACTACAGACTGTGGGTAACTTCTGCAAATGCAGAACCTTTTTATTGTTGCTGTTCATTCCATTTCCTTCAGTTAAAGAGGAAACTATTTTGTGAACTTGTCCTCAAATTCTGGGTGTCCGACCTTGTCAGCGCCTACAGTTCCTAGGACCTGGCTATTAAAACTACTAATATAGTAGTTTACCTGTGAACAGGGCTTCCCTGTGGTAAAGAACCCGATCACCAATGCAGAAGATGAAAGAAATGTCGGTCTGATCCCTGGTTGGGAATATCCCCTGGAGGGGGGTATGGCAACCCACTCCAGTATTCTTGCCTGGAGAATCCCATGGACAGAGGAGCCTGGAGAGCTATGGTCTGTAGGGTTGCGAAGAGTCGTAGTGACTTAGCATGCAGCACACATGGTGTGAACAACTCCAGTTACATTTTTTACTTTAAAGACTCTTCTCCAACAAGTCTTTCCAAATCCTGCTAGTTGACATTAATGCCTTCCTTCATCTAGCTTCCTGCTAGATTAATTAAAGTTATTTCTGTAAGTGACTTCATGCCAAATTGTGAGCTCCTCGACTAGGTTTCTGCCACTTTTCATATTCCCATCAGTACCCACAACTGTGCTTTTCACATAAATTGTCCCACATAAATGTCCCTTGAACTGAACTGCTTTTCCTAAAAACGGGAAATTAAATCTACCCATAGGGAATGGATGGAGATGAATGAGCGAAGGACAGAAACGTACTCTAATGATGTCAGAGATGAAGCCAATACACACCTGGTCCCAGACCCTTGCTAAGATTGTATGTAAAGCCAAATTAACTTCAAGAGAATTGAATGAGTACAGTGAATGCTTCTCATCCTGGTGCCCCTGGAGAGGATGTGAGCACCATGAGACGAGGTGGAGGAAGAAAGAGATGTTCCTGCCGACCCCAGTGTGATAGACAGACACTCTTCCTACCAGCCTACCAGTCTGTGTATTTCAAAATGACAGCAAGGAAAACAATTTACAGTTGACGCCAGGTGCCCCTGGCTGTGGAACTCCTTCTGTCACGTCAGAGAGATGAAAAAGAGACCCTGTTTTCCATAAACAACTCTGAGCCACATAAATATTGTTCTGTTCCCACTTAGAGCAGTTTCTGTGACCGGTCTTTGCTCACCAGCACTAAAATCCTGGCAGGGCAGTCACTCCTGTGTCTATCTACCATATCAGAGAGCTGTAACTGTCCCGGGATGGAGTGAAGGTAAAATAGAAGAAATAGCTCTCTTATTTTTTAGGAAAGAAAACATAAGAATATAATAATATGATTGACTTCAATTTAACAAATAAACATATATTTCTACATCAAAAGCACTACTTGGTGAAAATTCAAAAGTTGAATGAAATCTGGTTTCTTGTGCTCAAATGGCAAGTAGGGACCAAAAAGAATTACCATCCTCTCTCAGACAATGGATCATCCAGTTAGTTCAATGCTCTGCTCAAAAAGAACAACAACAATGAAAAACTTAGGGAGAAGGTCATGGTTTGTCTTTGATGTCAACCTTTTCATAAATATCTGATGTGTCTTGACTTAGCTGTGAATCCAAATGTTCATGTGGGTACCACTAATAATAATGGCGTAAAGGCACACCAAAGATCATCCAGCCCTGTCTCTGCACACCACCAAGGAGGTAACCGAGGCCTCAAGAGGTTAAAGAACTTGTGAAAAGTCTCTAGTTACTTTGCAGCATGACTCACACTAAAACCAGGCCTTCTCATGTTAGCCTATCACTTAGAGCAAAGCTGTCCATGAGTTCATGCATCCATCCAACCGTTTGACACTCATACATTTGTCTATTGTACTGATGCTTCGTAAGCATTTACCATGTGCCAGGCAGGTGCTGGGCTATATGATGAGGATGCAAAGTTGAGTAAGATCTTTCTGTCCCTACAATCTCAAAACCTATAGACAATTGAGATCAGAGAACACGTTATATAAAGCTGATTTTCTTTGGTTTCTGTCATTAATACAGCTCTTGTGAGTGTTTAGGGAGATCTTTCATTGTCTCCTGGCATGGTTTTCAGGTTTAGGTTATATCCTCCCTGGCATTGTCTGGTCAACATGGATCATTTTCTTTGGACCTCTTGTTGAGACTGCTTCACCACTGTTTCCTCTTAGAGAGGAGGTGGCAAGCTGTACAGTGTTTCAGGGATGGATGGCCCGTGATCTGGTGCAGGGTAAAGCTATTATTACAACTTTCTTCAAAACAGTGGCCTTTGGACCTGCAACGCTTCTTTGGAACCATGACTCTCAGACCTTCCTCTTCTTCCCAACATACCTAGCAGGTGATTATCCCAGACACAGGATTTTCTTTGTTGCCTACATTTTTCACCTTTCGTTGTCATGCATGAAAGCACATATATGCTGTCCATTCACACGGCCTCCCAAGATGGTTCTAGAGTTGGCATTTTATAAACAAAAGATCTTGGTTACAATTGTTAAGTTTAAAAATTTCACTGGGGACTCCACCCCTCCCCTGAGTTATTCTTAAATTACAAGAGAGAATGAAGGGACAGTTCTGATTCCTGACCCTTTGAAACTCAGCCTTCTTGGATTAGCCACTCCCCTTAGCAGCTGACTCCATAAATGAGCTCATCCTCTATCTTTACTCCTCATCCAAGGCAAATCCGAGGTAGCAAATTGCATTTTACACCAATAAAACCTAAAACATTATCCCACAGGAGCCACGGCACCCCCAAAGAGCTCACTAGTATAGTAAAATGTCAGTAGCTCAGAAAAACCAGTGCCCAGGTCCACGATGCACTGTTTCTCACCATTGTCAAGGATACTAAATTATTTTGCCCATGTGTATATGTTACTTAGTGGTTTCCAAAAACGTACCTAATTTATCACCCAATTAGAGGATAAACTTCCTTTTAGAACAGGGACTACATCTCTTATCTACTTTCAAAATAAAACCTAACATATGTATTTTTGAGGCTGTGGATGCAATTTGACGGAAGATCCATTTTGTCCTTAAATTCTAACAGCATCAGTCATTTGTTTAATTGTTGATTGACTATCTTGTATTTGGCATAGTCCTTGTACTCAGGGATGTTGCAACCATACTGCAAAGGAAAACATATGTGAAACAATTGAAATAAAGGATCTAGAAGAACCTTAAAGTCTATCTAGTCAGTTTCCTTGTAGTAGATATTCCTGCTGTTCACTAATATTTCTGACTCTCCTCTCTTCTGAGTTCCTGGGGAAATTACATTTCTCAGCTCCTTGAACTTTAGGTAGATCTTTGTGGCGTGCTTTGACAAAAAAGAGAGAGAAAAAAAGGAAGGTTTGTGGGTCATATATTGGTGGAAGCATTAAAGAACTGGAGCATACTTCTTCATTTCCTTTCTTTTTAGCAATGAAGGAGGAAGTTTCATGGTTGTTTTAGTCCCTTTGGGCTGCGATAACGAAATACCGTAGACTGGGTGGCTTATGAGCAACAGAAACCTATTTCTTACTGTGCTAGAGGTCAGAAGTCCAAGACGAGGGGCCAGCACTGCTGGCTGAGTACCGTTTCCCAGATCAGACTTCTCGTTGTGTCCTCACAGATGGAAGGGGCAAACTAGCTCTCTGGACTCTTTTTCGTGAGGACACTAATCCCATTCATGAGGGATCTGCTCTCAGGGCCTAATCACCGCCCAAAGGCCCATTTCCTAATATCATCACCTCAGGCATTGGATTTTTAATAAGTGAATCTGAAGGGATCATACACACTCAGCCCCCTAGCAGTGGTGAAAGACACAAAAGTTGAAACATAGAGTCAAGAGCATGGAGGACAGCTGCCCAGCGCCCCCTCCCCTTTCTTCCTCTTCCCAGGAGACTCTGTGGGAGCTAGAAAAACAGTTTTAGTTGTGGTAGGCCACTGAGATGTAGGGTTATTTGTTATCAATAACTAGTATAACCTAGACTAAATCCTTCACTTTATAGATGATGAAATTTTAAGTGCTAACCTGTGTGATGCCGAACCTCAAAGTATAAAGAAATCAATACAACCATGGACTGGAATGCTGAAGGATGTCTTTATGTCTAACTTGACCTTCTCTCTGTAGGACACCTATGATTAATTCTGGGGAAGTGGTTATGGCATTGGTAGGAGTGTGATGGTGGCAGTGATGAGACGGCCCAGGTCAGGAAGCAAAGACAGAAAGAAAATGGGTACCTAATTATAACAACATTAGTTCACAGCTATGGTGCTCAGCTCATGGCTCAGTGGTAAAGAATCTGCCTGTCAAGGCAGGAGAGGCGGGTTTGATCCCTGGGTCAGGAAGATCACCTGGAGGAGGCATGGCAACCCACTTCAGCATTCTTGCCCGGGAAATCCCATGGACAGAGGAGCCTAGCAGGTTACAGTCCTTGGGATCACAAACAGCTGGACACGATTTAGTGACTAAACCACAACAGTGGTGCTGAGCACTTTATTTACATTATCTCATTTAATTCTTACAACCATCTCTATGGAAATAATAATCATAACTATTCAGCCCTCCTGATGAGATAGTCATGATTACTATTTTCATCTCTTTACCAAGTAAACGGAAGCTTTGAAAACTTTACACTGAACGTCTGGAATTTCTTCCCACCATCTACTTTCTTCCTAAGAGTCACGTCTTTACTAATGCAATGAAACCTATGCCCTCCTTTCCTCTGGCGATGTCACCCTATTCGTTGTCTTTTTTCCATTATTTGTAACTGCTCTATTTCTACTAGTTCCATTCCTTCACCTTAAGAACTAGGCAAATGACTCCCATTTTAAAATAAAAATTGTTAAAAAGATATAAATCTGAAATAATTATACCCTAATTTGTCTTCAAGTTAGCACACTCTGTCTTCACCCCCTTAACCCATCACAGAAACTTCCCTGGATGATTCACCACTGACTTCTTGGTTCCCAAGTTCAGTGGACAGAAGGAGCACTGATTTTACTGGTTCTATTGCTTAGAGCTAACTTAGCTTCTGAGGTGCTATGCTCGTCTGGATTCTTCTTACTCCTTTACTGTAAATCCAATGTGATGATTTCTCTTTCGCCACTAACCCCATATTTGTGTCTTCAGTCCTTATTCTTCTCACAGAGGACCAAACACTATAGGTGGACTACATGTCAATATGTTAAACCTCCCCAGATCTAAAGCTCTAGAGCAGTTTTCTCTCCAGGATTTCATAAATATGTTTTCTGCCTCTTTATTCATGTGTTGCCAAGAGCCCTTAAAATAAACAGGTAAAAAACTGAACTCGTCCTTTACTACTCCGGACGGTCTCCTTCCCCAGAACTCCTTATCTTCATAAATAACTCCATCAAGATGTGCTTCAAACTGCACATCTGCAAGCCTATTTTCCTCCTCTTTCAATATAATTAGATTCTACAGCTTGAACAAACCATCTAGATAGTGCCCAATTTTTCTCTTTTTTGCCATCCTTGTATCTGGTTTAACTTAAGGCTTTGTCATGCTCATTTTAGCTAGATCCTTTGCTTAATCACAGTAAGACTCCTTCCAAACCAATCTTAACTTCAGCCAGAGCAATCTTTCTGTTCCAATGTGTTCACGTCATGCATGCCTGCATGCTCAGTCACTTTAGCTGTGTCCGAGTCTTTACAACCCTATGGACTTGTAGCCCACCAGGTTCCTCTGTCCATGGGATTCTCCATTGCCCTCCTCCAGAGGATTTTCCCAACCCATGGATCAAACCCATATCTATTGCCTTGCAGGCGGATTCTTCACCACTGAGTCACTGGGGAAGCCCATGTCATTCCTCTACCTCTCTCAATGGTACTTCATTGCATTCTGGATAAAATCTAAACACCTCAGCAGATCCGTATGATCTTTCATGGTCTGATCTATGCTTAGGTCTCTAGCCGTTCTGCTGTTACTGTCTTCTTCACACTAATCCTCTGAACCAAGTCAGAGATGTGCTGGCCCAGGAATGAGCTGAGGTCTCTTTTGCTTTCATGTGGTCTCCTCTCCTGAAACACCTTTACTCTTCCCAGTGGCTCCTCTGGCACCTTTCATCTGGCTTCCAGTCACAGTTCCAGTCCTCTCTGTTGTGAGGCCCGGGTGCTCCCATGTTAGTGCTCCTGCAGTGCCTTGAGCACAGTCTCTGATGCCATCCTCCCATGGCACACTGATCAGATGACTGTGTACTGAACACCCTCTTCCAGCTGAAGGTAAACAATGATTGAGTCTGTGCTATATGGGGCTTCCCCAGTGGCTCACTGGTAAAGAATCCACCTGTAATGCAGGAGGCACAGGAGTCATGGGTTCAGTCCCTGGTTCAGGAAGATCCCCTGGAGAAGGAAATGGCAACCCACTCCAGTATTTTTGCCTGGAGAATTCCATGGACAGTGAGTCTGGAGGGCTATAGTCCATTGGGTCACAAAGAGTCAGACACAACTGAAGCGACTTAGTATGCAGCACGCACACAGCATGTTATATATCTTTTTTATCCCTGTGCCTACAACACCAAATAAAAACAACAGATACTCAGTGAATATTCATTACATAAGTGAATTAATATATATTATTTTAAATAGAGGTTATATTAAAAATTACTTTAAAATTTGGTTCACATGTCCTTCTAAAAATTAAGGGAGAATTTTTTCCCCCCACATGATTGTTTCACAGCTTGGTTCCATTTCTCTTCTCAGATTTATCTGTTTCACAATATAGGGTTAAGGCTTCAAAATAATGCACAAAAATAAAGTCAGCACCTTGTCATCAAGATTTATAGAATGCCCACTCTAGGTGCAGAGTCCCGTAGTTATGAGAGAAACACTTGGAAAACAAATGAACTTTTTTTTTTTTTAACTTTGCTTGTCTCATTTATAGCTTAGAAGTTGCTTCTGAACCACAGGTGGGCATAAAGACAGTATGATCTTCAAAGATTACTGATATGTCTAAAAGATAGTTTTTATAATTCAGCATGCTTTCTGAATGAGTGGAGCACACCAAGTCATTCAGTACCTTGATGAAAATATGAGGGCTAGACATACTTCTGTTGAACAAGGAAACATCAGAGTGGAGCCCATATTTTGATTTTTTGTGTGTCTGTGATAATACTGTAAATTGTCTTTTTTCATTTTCTCAATCTCATTAACTTCATTCTCCATTGCTTCATTATTTTCAGAACTGTCTTCTGTGTAGCTGCATTTTTTTCTAACCCACTAATCTGTCAGCTGTTACAGTAGTTTTAATTATATTTTTTCCAATATTTATTTGCTTGTCATCATTTATTTTTAATTTGCATGCATATATTATATTTACAATGAAGTGCAAGAATGGCTGCTTGCTATACGTAATGTATAGTTACCAAACTTTTGACAGGGACTTTGCCTCTTGTATCTCACCATGAAATTGCAATTCTGCTACTCTCCCCAGATCCATGCAGAGAAGAGACCCATGTTGGTAGGTTTTGAAGATGGGATCTCAATCAGTGATTGCAATAGATAATCTCACTCTGGTTTTGAGCCTTTAGGCTTTAAGTTGCCATCCTGAGCAGCAGGATACTCTCACAAACCATTTAGAAGGTGGCCCTTAGCCACAAACTCTCTTCAGGGTCATGACTATGACAAACCAGTCTCCTGATATCCAGTGACATGGTACATGAGGAACACCCTGATCAAACAGGAGCATAATGGAGATGGAGCAGGGATTTGGAAGAAGTAGAGCTACAGAGAAAGCAAGTGTTTCTGGAGAGTAACTCAGTCAGCTGCACTAGGACTGAGATTAAAATTCAGACTCAAGGGATTCATGTTCTTTGCAATTGTTTGCATGAGAATTATTGGGACTCTGACTCAAAGCCTGGATGTTCTCTAGTTCTGTTTCTGGGAAGAGAGGGAAGCAAAATCATGATAATAATACCAGGTAGTGTTTATTGAGTGCCAAGCACCATTTTAAACTTCTTAAATCTACATGCATAACTTAACTGTGCAACAAACCTATGAAGTATGTACTTTATTATATCCATTTTAAAAATGAGAAAAACCAAGGACTAAGGATAAAGCAACTTGACCAAAATCATACATATTGATAGGTAATGGAGTTAAGAGTTGAACCTAGGCTTTCTTACCCCCAAAACTTTTGCTCTTAGAAACTACATTGATTTAATTTAAAAACACCAGGAAAATGCATATTTAGGAGAAATATTGGAAGAGCAGTTCTTTCTGCCCAACTGTTTAATACAAGAGTGCCCATCTTTGATCTTTGTTTTTTAACTTGCACTCAGATCCTTATAGTCTTACAGTTTTGAGTAACATCTATATGCTGACAGCCCCCCAAATTTAGATCTTCAGTCCAGATCACTTTCATAATTGCAAACCTACACATCCAATTGCCTTCTTGACATCTCCACTTTGATGCCAGGTGGTTATCTCAGACTTAACAACCCCAAACTGAACTGACTTTTCCCTGTAGTCATATTTCTCCCTCAGTCTTCTGCATCTCAGTCAATGGCAATTCCACTACCCCAGTTGTTCAAGTCAAAACCTAAGTCTTTCTTGACTCTTTCACGCCAATCCAATCTCTTAGCAAATCCTGTTAGTTCCCTTTGCAAATTTTATTTAGAATCAGAATTCTACTCCCACCATTAAACCAGCCTGGTCCTTACCACATTCTGTCTCACCTGAATTACTGTAATAACCTCATAATTGAGTTAACTGCTTCCAATCCCATCCATTTACAGTTTATTCTATACAGAGCAGTCAGATTGACCATTTTAAAATGTAAGTCAGATCGGGTAATCAGTTTTAAAACGGCCTGTAAGACCCCGTGGGGCTTCCCAGGTGGCACTAGTGGTAAAGAACCCACCCGCTAATGCAGGAGACAGAAGAGACACGGGTTTGATCCCTGAATCAGGAAGATCCCCTGGAGGAGGGCTTGGCAATCCACTCTAGTATTCTTGCCTGGAGAACCCCATGGATAGAGGAGCCTGGGGGTCTACAGTCCATGGGGCTGCAAAGAGTGAGACACAACTAAAGTGACTTAACACGCACACGACCCTGTGCGATCTGACTCTCGCTTAACAGAGAAAAGGGTTTGGGGAACACATGTATACCTGTGGCGGATTCATTTCGATATTTGGCAAAACCAATACAATATTGTAAAGTTTAAAAATAAAATAAAATTAAATCGTGAAAAAAAAATAGAGAAAAGGGTATTTTTCTCAAGAGAAAAGGATATTTTCTCTTATCTTCTCTTCCTCTCCCTGCTCTACTTTATTCTCATTTATTCTACTTCATGGCTGACTTTATAACATAAGTTCTAGAACAAAATGGAATCCAGTTCTTCCTCGCATATATTGAATGAAACATAAACGCTCTTTGGCCAAACACCTTTCCACACAGTCATGGAAGCAAAAGGTTTGGCAGTCATCCTTGACTACTCTCTTCACCATTCACTGCATTCACTAAGACCGTAGACGTGGCTCTCAAGTCCGTTTTTCCCTCCCCATCTCCATTACCCTACCTGAGTTCATGGCCTCTACCTTCCACCTGAATCACTGCAATAGTTCCCCGAGAGGTTTCTCTTTCATTGGTTTCTCGCTTCATCTATACTCCACCTTATAGACAAAGTTATATTTCTAAAAGGCAAATCAGATATCATTTCTTGATTTAAAGAGTCAAGATTCCCCTTTATTTACAGGTTTGCTTTTTGACCATTTTTGATCAAAGATCCCTTGCAACTCTGACAATACATATGAACTTCCAAGAAAAGTACCAACCAGAGTTTGCATCAAATTTCAGGTGGCTCACGGATGTTCTGTAACTCTCAAAGGAAGTATTCAGCTCCCAGGAACTCAACATTAGCAAACCTTGGGCCATAGGAAAGTGAACCAAAGTTCTTCAGTCTCAGGCCCAAGACCACCATCAGCCTCACACTCCATGAATTCTTTACTCTTCCAGACCAAGCTCAAGGAAAATATTTCCTAATTAGCTCAAGAAGTTTATCTTTCCTCTTCTCTGCCTCCCAAGTACATATATCAATTATCACATGAGATTTTTTAAAATTGAAGTATAGTTGATTTAGATTTTTGCCAAGAAAATGCACTGGTCATAACAAACACCCTCTTCCAACAATACAAGAGAAGACTCTATACATGGACATCACCAGATGGTCAACACCGAAATCAGATTGATTATATTCTTCACAGCCAAAGATGGAGAAGCTCTATACAATCAGCAAAAACAAGACCAGGAGCTGACTGTGGCTCAGACCATGAACTCCTTATTGCCAAATTCAGACTTAAATTGAAGAAAGTAGGGAAAACCACTAGACCATTCAGGTATGACCTAAATCAAATCCCTTACAATTATACAGTGGAAGTGAGAAATAGATTTAAGGGACTAGATCTGATAGATAGAGTGCCTGATGAGCTATGGAATGAGGTTCATGACATTGTACAGGAGACAGGGATCAAGATCATCCCCATGGAAAAGAAATGCAAAAAAGCAAAATGGCTGTCTGGGGAGGCCTTACAAATAGCTGTGAAAAGAAGAGAAGCGAAAGGCAAAGGAGAAAAGCAAAGATATAAACATCTGAATGCAGAGTTCCAAAGAATAGCAAGGAGAGATAAGAAAGCCTTCTTCAGCGATCAATGCAAAGAAACAGAGGAAAACAACAGAATGGGAAAGACTAGAGATCTCTTCAAGAAAATCAGAGCTACCAAAGGAACATTTCATGCAAAGATGGGCTCGATAAAGGACAGAAATGGTATGGACCTAACAGAAGCAGAAGATATTAAGAAGAGATGGCAAGAATACACAGAAGAACTGTACCAAAAAGATCTCCATGACCCAGATAATCACGATGGTGTTGATCACTGACCTAGAGCCAGACATCCTGGAATGTGAAGTCAAGTGGGCCTTAGAAAGCATCACTACGAACAAAGCTAGTGGAGATGATGGAATTCCAGTTGAGCTATTCCAAATCCTGAAAGATGATGCTGTGAAAGTGCTGCACTCAATATGCCAGCAAATGTGGAAAACTCAGCAGTGGCCACAGGACTGGAAAAGGTCAGTTTTCATTCTGATCCCAAAGAAAGGCAATGCCAAAGAATGCTCAAACTACCGCACAATTGCACTCATCTCACACGCTAGTAAAGTAATGCTCAAAATTCTCCAAGCCAGGCTTCAGCAATACGTGAACTGTGAACTTCCTGATGTTCAAGCTGGTTTTAGAAAAGGCAGAGGAACCAGAGATCAAATTCCCAACATCTGCTGGATCATGGAAAAAGCAAGAGAGTTCCAGAAAAACATCTATTTCTGCTTTCTTGACTATGCCAAAGCCTTTGACTGTGTGGATCACAATAAACTGTGGAAAATTCTGAAAGAGATGGAAATACCAGAACACCTGATCTGCCTCTTGAGAAATTTGTATGCAGGTCAGGAAGCAACAGTTAGAACTGGACATGGAACAACAGACTGGGTCCAAATAGGAAAGGAGTTCATCAAGGCTGTATATTGTCACCCTGTTTATTTAACTTATATGCAGAGTACATCATGAGAAACGCTGGACTCCAAGAAACACAAGCTGGAATCAAGATTGCTGGGAGAAATATCAATAACCTCAGATATGCAGATGACACCACCCTTATGGCAGAAAGTGAAGAGGAACTCAAAAGCCTCTTGATGAAAGTGAAAGTGGAGAGTGAAAAAGTTGGCTTAAAGCTCAACATTCAGAAAACGAAGATCATGGCGTCCGGTCCCATCACTTCATGGGAAATAGATGGGGAAACAGTGGAAACATTGTCAGACTTTATTTTTCTGGGCTCCAAAATCACTGCAGATGGTGACTGCAGCCATGAAATTAAAAGACGCTTACTCCTTGGAAGGAAAGTTATGACCAACCTAGATAGCATATTCAAAAGCAGAGACATTACTTTGCCAACAAAAGTTCGTCTAGTCAAGGCTATGGTTTTTCCTGTGGTCATGTATGGATGTGAGAGTTGGACTGTGAAGAAGGCTGAGCGCCGAAGAATTGATGCTTTTGAACTGTGGTGTTGGAAAAGACTCTTGAGAGTCCCTTGGACTGCAAGGAGATCCAACCAGTCCATTCTGAAGGAGATCAGCCCTGGGATTTCTTTGGAAGGAATGATGCTAAAGCTGAAACTCCAGTACTTTGGCCACCTCATGTGAAGAGATGACTCATTGGAAAAGACTCTGATGCTGGGAGGGATTGGGGGCAAGAGGAGAAGGGGATGACAGAGGATGAGATGGCTGGATGGCATCACCAACTCAATGGACGTGAGTCTTAGTGAACTCTGGGAGTTGGTGATGGACAGGGAGGCCTGGCATGCTGCAGTTCATGGGGTCGCAAAGAGTTGGACATGACTGAGCGACTGATCTGATCTGATAGTTGATTTACAATGTTGTCTTAGTTTCTGGTGTACTGTAAAGTGATTCAGTTATATTTATAACTGGTTTTATAAATGGTATTCAGTTATATTTATAAATGATTAATCACAGGATATTGAATATACTCCCTGTGCTATACAGTGGGATCTTGTTGTTTATCTATTTTATATATAGTAGTGAGAATCCCAGGGACAGGGAAGCCTGATGGGCTACCATCTATGGGGTCCACAGAGTCGGACACGAACGAAGCAACTTAGCAGCAGCAGCGGCAGCAGTGTGTATCTGCTAATCCTAAACTCCTAATTCATCCCACCTCCACTCCCTTTCCCCTTCTGTAACCATTGGTTTGTTTTTTATGTCTGTATCACATTAGGTTTTAAGTATTTCTAAATATTTTCTCCCTCTAGAGCTTTCAGTTTTTTGAAGAGAGGAATAACATCTAATGTTTGGTTTATGTCCAAGTGCTACCACAAACCTTAGGGCACAGTTGATATTTAGTATATATTTTTTGGGAGACTATATCAAAGGTTAGAAAAAGGAGGGATATTGATTTCTTTGCCCATCCTGGCTGCTTCTATCCTCTCTGATTATCAACCAGAAAAGAGATAACTCAAGTGCATCAAATTACAATGTGATGGTAACTGTATTTAACAAAACCAGTGGTTACCAGTGGGAGAGGGAAGGCAGCTAAGGATCAAGATAGGGTTATGGGATTAAGAGTACAAACTACTATGTATAAAAGAGATGAACAACAAGGATGCATTATACTACAGAGTAGTTATAGCCATTATTTTGTAATAACTTTTAGTGGAGTACCGTCTATAAACTACTGAATCCCTATGCTGTATACCTAAAACTAATAAACTATTGTAAATCAACTATTAACTCAATTTAAAAAAATAAATAGGGTGGAAGGTGGGAGGGAGGTTCAAGAGGGAGGGGATATATGTATGTACACCTATGGCTGATTCATGTTGATGTATGACAGAAACCAGCACAACATCATAAAGCAATTATCCTCCAATTACAAATAAATTTTAAAAATACCAAAAGGAAAAATAAATAAATAAAAACTTCCCAGGGTAAAGCTCTATGCACTGAAAATTGGGAGCCATTGACCTAAAGCACATTTCTATTCTCTTTTGTGTGTTGGATCCAGGTTTCTTCCTTCTTTTTGTGACTCCCCTTTGTTAAGACTATATTTTACATTTGTCATGACTGGTGATTATCATTTTCTATGTGTTTGTTTTTGTAAGCAGGAAAAGATTAAGAGGAAGATGTTAGATCCTAAAAAGTGGGCTGCTGTGGCTGCTAAGTCGCTTCAGTCGTGTCCGACTCTGTGCGACCCCATAGACGGCAGCCCACCAGGCTCCACCATCCCTGGGATTCTCCAGGCAAGAACACTGGAATGGGTTGCCATTTCCTTCTCCAGTGCAGGAAAGTGAAAGTGAAGTCGCTCAGTCGTGTCCGACTCTTAGCGACCCCGTGGACTGCAGCCTACCAGGCTCCTCCATCCATGGGATTTTCCAAGCAAGAGTACTGGAGTGGGGTGCCATTGCCTTCTCCGAAAAAGTGGGCTAACAATACTTAACTCACAGGATTACTGTAGGAATTAAATGGATAATATATATATATATAGTATTTATTTAGCATAGTTCACAGCCCAAATGAAGTGCTCAATAAATGGTAGTTACTAGTAATAGTAGTTATAATAAACAACCCTGAATTTGTCACTTTCCCAATAAGATATTAATATATATTTCAGGATATGTATGTTTGCATGTAGATATGTATATAAAAGAGGAATAGTATCTAATTAATGTAACAATTTTGCTTTTTTGCATTTCTTTTCCATGGGGATGGTCTTGATCCCTATCTCCTATACAAGGTCACGAACCTCTATCCATAATTCATCAGGCACTCTATCTATCAGATCTAGTCCCTTAAATCTATTTCTCACTTCCACTGTATAATCATAAGGTCATACCTGAATGGTCTAGTGGTTTTGCCCACTTTCTTCAATTTAAGTCTGAATTTGGCAATAAGGAGTTCATGATCTGAGCCATAGTCAGCTCCTGGTCTTGTTTTTGCTGACTGTATAGAGCTTCTCCATCTTTGGCTGCAAAGAATATAATCAATCTGATTTCAGGGTTGACCATCTGGTGATGTCCATGTGTAGAGTCTTCTCTTGTGTTGTTGGAAGAGGGTGTTTGCTATGACCAGTGCATTTTCTTGGCAAAACTCTATTAGTCTTTGCCCTGCTTCATTCCATATTCCAAGGCCAAATTAGTCTGTTACTCCAGGTGTTTCTTGACTTCCTACTTTTGCATTCCAGTCCCCTATAATGAAAAGGACATCTTTTTTGGGTGTTAGTTCTAAAAGGTCTTGCAGGTCTTCATAGAACCGTTCAACTTCAGCTTCTTCAGCGTTACTGGTTGGGGCATAGACTTGGATTACTGTGATATTGAATGCTTTGCCTTGGAAACGAACAGAGATCATTCTGTCATTTTTGAGATTGCATCCAAGTACTGCATTTTGGACTCTTTTGTTGACCATGATGGCTACTCCATTTCTTCTAAGGGATTCCTGCCCGCAGTAGTACATATAATGGTCATCTGAGTTAAATTCGCCCATTCCAGTCCATTTTAGTTCATTGATTCCTAGAATGTCGACATTCACTCTTGCCATCTCCTGTTTCAGATCAGATTAGGCGCTCAGTAGTGTCCGACTCTTTGCAACCCCATGAATCACAGCACGCCAGGCCTCCCTGACCAACACCAACTCCCAGAGTTCACTGAGACTCACGTCCATCGAGTCAGTGATGTCATCCAGCCATCTCATCCTCTGTCATCCCCTTCTCCTCCTGCCCCCAATCCCTCCCAGCATCAGAGTCTTTTCCAATGAGTCAACTCTTCGCATGAGGTGGCCAAAGTACTGGAGTTTCAGCTTTAGCATCATTTCTTCCAAAGAAATCCCAGGGCTGATCTCCTTCAGAATGGACTGGTTGGATCTCCTTGCAGTCCAAGGGACTCTCAAGAGTCTTTTCCAACACCACAGTTCAAAAGCATCAATTCTTCGGCGCTCAACTTTCTTCACAGTCCAACTCTCACATCCATACATGACCACAGGAAAAACCATAGCCTTGACTAGACGAACCTTTGTTGGCAAAGTAATGTCTCTGCTTTTCAATATGCTATCTAGGTTGGTTATAACTTTCCTTCCAAGGAGTAAGCGTCTTTTAATTTCATGGCTGCAGTCACCATCTGCAGTGATTTTGGAGCCCAGAAAAATAAAATCTGACACTGTTTCCACTGTTTCCCCATCTATTTCCCATGAAGTGGTGGGACCAGATGCCATGATCTTCGTTCTCTGAATGTTGAGCTTTAAGCCAACTTTTTCACTCTCCACTTTCACTTTCATCAAGAGGCTTTTGAGTTCCTCTTCACTTTCTGCTATAAGGGTGGTGTCATCTGCATATCTGAGGTTATTGATAATTCTCCCGGCAATCTTGATTCCAGCTTGTGCTTCTTCCAGTCCAGCGTTTCTCATGATGTACTCTGCATATAAGTTAAATAAACAGGGTGACAATATACAGCCTTGACATACTCCTTTTCCTATTTGGAACCAGTCTGTTGTTCCATGTCCAGTTCTAACTGTTGCTTCCTGACCTGCATACAAATTTCTCAAGAGGCAGATCAGGTGTTCTGGTATTCCCATCTCTTTCAGAATTTTCCACAGTTTATTGTGATCCACACAGTCAAAGGCTTTGGCATAGTCAATAAAGCAGAAATAGATGTTTTTCTGGAACTCTCTTGCTTTTTCCATGATCCAGCGCATGTTGACAATTTGATCTCTGATTCCTCTGCCTTTTTAAAACCAGCTTGAACATCAGGAAGTTCACGGTTCACATATTGCTGAATCCTGGCTTGGAGAATTTTGAGCATTACTTTACTAGCGTGTGAGATGAGTATAATTGTGTGGTAGTTTGAGCATTCTTTGGCATTGCCTTTCTTTGGGATTGGAATGAAAACTGACATTTTCCAGTCCTGTGGCCAGTGCTAAGTTTTCCAAATTTGCTGGCATATTGAGCGCAGCACTTTCACAGCATCATCTTTCAGGATTTGGAATAGCTCAATTAACGCCCCCGCCCGGGGGGCCATGCCTTCCGCCCAGCCACTGACCCGCCTGTGCCGGACAGGGAGGGGCTGAGCAGAATCCACTTATTTGGAAACTTGGTGCCTGTTTCTGGATCATGGTCTGCTGTGCTGGGAGGCCGGGACGCAGGAAGACCCGGCGGTCGTGGGCCGGGAGGCAGAGGGCCCGCGGGTCACTAAGGGCCCCTGGACACTGGTCCCCGTCGGGCGTTTGTGCTGTAGCGGCGGAGGGGACAGCTCTGGGACGAAGACGCACGTGGGTGGCAGGGAAGGAGCCTCTAAGGGCAGCGACTTCGGTGCGTCTTGGTTGACTTGGACGGAGGGGTGTGTCCTCTGGAGGACGTGCTTACTCTAGGTGTAAGGTGACCAGCGCGCTAAGCGCAGGCGGCTGCGACGACGGGCGCGCTAAGCGCAGGCGGCTGCGACGACCGGCGCGCTAAGCGCAGCCAAGAGGAGCCACCCCATGTCCCAGGTCAGAGGCAGAAGCTGGGAGGACCCCATGCCAGAAGGGCAGCGGCCAAGAGGAGTTAACCCACGTCCGAGGTCAGACTGCGATGGCGCAGGAACGGCTGAGAGGAGCTACCCCGCGGCCGAGGTCAGCGGCGGCGGCCGGGAGGAGCAACCCACCCCCAAGGCCAGGGGCGGTGGCCGGGAAGACCAACCCCACGTCCAAGGAGCCGTGGCTGCGTGGGCACAGGAGGGCCTAGAGGCGCTATCCCACGTTGAAGGTCAGGAAGGGCGGCGGTGAGGAGATACCCCTCGTCCAAGGTAAGGAGCAATGGCTGCGCTTTGCTGGAGCAGGTGTGAAGGGATACCCCATGCCCAAGGTAAGAGAAACCCAAGTAAGACGGTAGGTGTTGCAGGAGGGCATCAGAGGGCAAACACACTGAAACCATACTCACAGAAAACTAGTCAATCTAATCACACTAGGACCACAGCCTTGTCTAACTCAATGAAACTAAGCCAGGCCGGTGGGGCCACCCAAAACGGGCGGGTCATGGTGGAGAGGTCTGACAGAATGTGGTCCACTGGAGAAGGGAATGGCAAACCACTTCAGTATTCTTGCCTTGAGAACCCCATGAACAGTATGAAAACACAAAATGATAGGATACTGAAAGAGAAACTCCCCAGGTCAGTAGGTGCCAAATATGCTACTGGAGATCAGTGGAGAAATAACTCCACAAAGAATGAAGGGATGGAGCCAAAGCAAAAAGAATACCCAGCTGTGGATGTGACTGGTAATAGAAGCAAGGTCCGATGCTGTAAAGAGCAATATTGCATAGGAATCTGGAATGTCAGGTCCATGAATCAAGGCAAATTGGAAGTGGTCAAACAAGAGATGGCAAGAGTGAATGTCGACATTCTAGGAATCAGCGAACTGAAATGGACTGGAATGGGTGAATTTAACTCAGATGACCATTATATCTACTACCATGGGCAGGAATCCCTCAGAAGAAATGGAGTAGCCATCATGGTCAACAAAAGAGTCCAAAATGCAGTACTTGGATGCAATCTCAAAAACGACAGAATGATATCTGTTTGTTTCCAAGGCAAACCATTCAATATCTCCTGTTTGACCACTTCCAATTTGCCTTGATTCATGGACCTGACATTCCAGGTTCCTATGCAATATTGCTCTTTACAGCACCGGACCTTGCTTCTATCACCAGTCACATCGACAACTGGGCATTGTTTTTGCTTTGGCTCCATCCCTTCATTCTTTCTGGAGTTATTTCTCCACTGATCTCCAGTAGCATATTGGGCACCTACTGACCTGGGGAGTTCCTCTTTCAATATCCTATCATTTTGCGTTTTCATACTGTTCATGGGGTTCTCAAGGCAAGAATACTGAAGTGGTTTGCCATTCCCTTCTCCAGTGGACCACATTCTGTCAGACCTCTCCACCATGACCCGCCCGTTTTGGATGGCCCCACGGGCATGGCTTAGTTTCATTGAGTTAGACAAGGCTGTGGTCCTAGTGTGATTAGATTGACTAGTTTTCTGTGAGTATGGTTTCAGTGTGTCTGCCCTCTGATGCCCTCTTGCAACACCTACCGTCTTACTTGGGTTTCTCTTACCTTGGACGTGGGGTATCTCTTCACGGCTGCTCCACAAAGCGCAGCCATTGCTCCTTACCTTGGACGAGGGGTATCTCCTCACTGCTGCCCCTCCTGACCTTGAATGTGGAATAGTTCCTCTAGGCCCTCCTGCGCCGGCGCAGCCACTGCTCCTTGGACGTGGGATTGCTTCTCCCGGCAGCTGCCCCTGGCCTCTGGTGTCGGGTAGCTCCTCTCCGCCATTCCTGCGCCATCGCAGCCTGGCACTCTCAGCCGCTGCCCCTGACCTCGAACGTGGGGTAACTCCTCTTGGCCGCTGCCCCTCCGGCATGGGGTCCTCCCAGCTTCCGCCCCTGACCTCGGACATGGGGTAGCTCCTCTTGGCCGTGCTCTGTGCACCGTCACAGCCGCCCGCACTATGTGCACCGTCGCAGCCGCCCGTGCGGAAAAGATCAGTTTTCATTCCAATCCCAAAGAAAAGCAATGCCAAAGAATGCTCAAACTATGCACAATAGCACTCATCTCACACGCTAGTAAAGTGATGCTTAAAATTTTCCAAGCCAGGCTTCAGCAATACATGAACCGTGAACTTCCAGATGTTCAAGCTGGTTTTAGAAAAGGCAGAGGAACCAGAGATCAAATTGTCAACATCCGCTGGATCATGGAAAAAGCAAGAGAGTTCCAGAAAAACTTCTATTTCTGCTTTATTGACTATGCCAAAGCCTTTGACTGTGTGGATCACAATAAACTGTGGAAAATTCTGAAAGAGATGGGAATACCAGACCACCTGACCTGCCTCTTGGGAAACCTATATGCAGGTCAGGAAGCAACAGTTAGAACTGGACATGGAACAACAGACTGGGTCCAAATAGGAAAAGGAGTACATCAAGGCTGTATATTGTCACTCTGCTTATTTAATTTCTATGCAGAGTACATCATGAGAAACGCTGGGCAGGAAGAAGCACAAGCTGGAATCAAGATTGCTGGGAGAATTATCAATAACCTCAGATATGCAGATGACACCACCCTTATGGCAGAAAGTGAATAGGAACTAGGAAGCCTCTTGATGAAGGTGAAAGAGGAGTGAAAAAGTTGGCTTAAAACTTAAACATTCAGAAAATGAAGATCATGACTTCTGGTCCCATGACTTCATGGGAAATAGATGGGGAAACAGTGGAAACAGTGTCAGACTTTATTTTTCTGGGCTCCAAAATCACTGCAGATGGTGACTGCAGCCATGAAATTAAAAGACGCTTACTCCTTGGAAGAAAAGCTATGATCAACCTAGATAGCATATTCAAAAGCAGAGACATTACTTTGCCAACAAATGCCCATCTAGTCAAGGCTATGGTTTTTCCTGTGGTCATGTATGGATATGAGAGTTGGACTGTGAAGAAAGCTAAGCGCTGAAGATTTGATGCTTTTGAAATGTGGTGTTGGAAAAGACTCTTGAGAGTCCCTTGGACTGCAAGGAGATCCAACCAGTCCATTCTGAAGAAGATCAGCCCTGGGATTCCTTTGGAAGGAATGATGCTAAAGCTGAAACTCCAGTACTTTGTCCACCTCATGCGAAGAGTTGACTCATTGGAAAAGACCCTGATGCTGGGAGGGATTGGGGGCAGGAGGAGAAGGGGACGACAGAGGATGAGATGGCTGGATGGCATCACTGACTCAATGGACGTGAGTCTCAGTGAACTCCGGGAGTTGGTGATGGACAGGGAGGCCTGGCGTGCTGTGATTCATGGGGTTGCAAAGAGTCGGACACGACTGAGCGACTGAACTGAACTGAACTGAATGTAACAATATTATATATATTATATAGCTATTACATATATACCATATATTATATACCATTACATATATACCATATATTCATATAAGATATACCATATATTCATATATTTCTGATTAGTAGATCATTTGCCTTGCCTTATTTACGTACTCAATTTGTCCTGTCATCTGACTCCTGTCTGTCTGTCTAACACTTTGACTATCAGTCTTATCTCTGAGTGTAGAGGTGGTTGAAGATCCAGTCTTATTTAGCACTTAGAAAATTGCTTCATTCTATTAGGAAATTTTTAAACTAGTCAGATGAATCACTATCAAGACTAATTTTGAAAACCGTGTTTGATCAGTGGTACAGTTTTGGTTGATAGCTCTGCTAGTCCCAAAGGAATCTTAACAAAATATTATCAAAGAGGAATACTTTGAAGACAGAAAAGATTACAGGAGGAGGCAAAGTTGGGGAGCAACCATACTTAATAAGAATTCTTCATACAGTTTCTCATCTATTAGACAAGCTTATGAACTGTGAATCATGTTGATTGTGCCCCTTTATCAGTGAGGACCAAACTGAGATTCTGGAAAGATCTCTTCAGTAACACAAAGAAAATGATTCAAGATGATTCTCAAAGATTTTTCTATAGGGGAAAAAGAAGTGAAGCAGTATAAATTTGATTTAAGCCAGACTTCTCTCTCCTGAACTAAAATTTGTCATGATCACAGCCACCCTGCTCTCATTTAGAATTTGTTCGTCGTTAGAAATCTCTGTTGAGAATGAAACTGTAACATGAGTTCCCATTTTTTAGTTTGAAGGTTTCAGCAGGGATTCCATCAGCTCCTGAACTCTTGCTGTATCTACCTGACGACTTTCCAGGGGATTGAATAGAACAGCACAAAGAACTCTGGTATTCAGAGAGCTGCAAGTAAGACTCTGAAATGCAGCTTTCAATATGCATTGGCCATATTTGCAATAGTCTCTCTTTAGTTCTTAATATACACGAATATAAAAGCCTTTATTATAATAGGGGTGGGGTGGGGTGGCGAGAAGAGTAGGAAATTCCATGAGAGTTTGAAGAGACAGGGGTATTTAGCTATGAAACAAGGTTTTCAGAGGGTGCTGTCAAACAACAGAGAGCAGTCGGAGACGGGGTCTAGAAGCAAGAACATGCTGCCCAGGATGGGGATGAGAATACAGAAGAGAACAGCTGACACGAGATCCGCAAAGAATTACGTACTTCTCTGAAGGCTTCACCAGAGCCTCTTGTCAGCTTTTCCTTACTGATGAACCTTCTCATATTTTCACCTCCCTTCCTTTCCACTCAGATTCCATAATATATTCATAATATATTCCATAATATATATACTTCAGTATCTTTCCTCCTCAACCTTTTGAGGTTGAGGAAAAGGTTGGTATCCTCAACCTTTTCATCTCATTGGCTTTTTTATAACCAATTATCTGGCTAAATCCTGGAAAATTCTACTTGTCCTTCCCTGTTATCTACCCAGGATGCCAACCACTGCTGGAGAGAACCGTGACTGAGCAGTCTGTAAATTCATGGGATGGGCATTCGAAGATGCCAGGCAATCATCATTTCTCCTACTCACTGCTCTGCCCCATTCAGCAGAGCAGCCTTGTCAAATCTCCTGAATCTTTAAATCCATGTCCTCTCAAGCTTCCCTAACACTCTTAGCAAATAATCGCCTATTTTACTGGAAATAACAGATACTGTTGGATAGAAACACCTCTGCTTCCTGCTTCCGACTCCCAAAACTAAGCCCCACTTTATCCACCCCTTCTCTCTTCCCTCCTCACTCTTGGAAAAGAGAGCGTTCTGGGTCACATGACTTCAGTTCTATCAGTTTTCTTCCCCCTGCTCTATCTCTTCAGTTCTCTCCCTGGTTCTTTCTGCTCAGCAAATATTTCTCTATCTGAATTTTAACTTCCCTTCCTTTCCACTCCTTCCAACCCAGCATCTGAAAAGACTTGTTTGCATTTACTCTTTCCCCTCCTTGCCTTTTCTCCCACCAGTCCACCAAGCATCTTCTGGCTCTTCCGAGTCACAGTTCCAATGACTTTTTTAATCCTTATCTAACTTACCCCAGTCACTCTCCCCCAGCCATGAAATTCTTCATATTATGCTTCTAATCTCCCCACCCTGCTCTTCGTACTCCCATCCACAGTTCATCCTTAAAATATCAGATTTTTGTTCAATTTAAAGATGTTAGACATTTGCATTCATGTGTCAATTGTTGCTCATGACCTCTGGTGTCATTGAATTTTTCTAAATTATTTGCAAAAGATATTTTACATTGTGAAGTTTTTTTTTGCATTTATTTATTAATTAAAAAAAATTTTTTTTAATTTTATTTTATTTAACTTTACAATATTGTATTGGTTTTGCCATATATCAAAATGAATCTGCCACAGGTATACATGTGTTCCCCATCCTGAACCCTCCTCCCTCCTCCCTCCCCATACCATCCCTCTGGGGCGTCCCAGTGCACCAGCCCCAAGCATCCAGTATCATGCATCGAACCTGGACTGGCGACTCGTTTCATACATGATATTATGCATATTTCAATGCCATTCTCCCAAATCATCCCATCCTCTCCCTCTCCCACATAGTCCAAAAGACTGTTCTACAGTTTTAAAGTTACCAAAACCTCATAGGCTTGGTCACAAGCACTGCTGGTGCTGCTGCTGCTAAGTCGCTTCAGTCGTGTCCAACTCTGTGCGACCCCAGAGATGGCAGCCCACCAGGCTCCCCCATCCCTGGGATTCTATAGGCAAATACATTGGAATGGGTTGCCATTTCCTTCTCCAGTGCGTGAAAGTGAAGAGTGAAAGTGAAGTCGCTCAGTCGTGTCCGACTCCTAGCGACCCCATGGACTGCAGCCTACCAGGCTCCTCCATCCATAGGCACTGGAAACATTAAAAATTTTTCATTTGCCTTTCAATTTTTAAGAAAATTTTAATATGTTGATCTTTTCCTTTATATTAATAGCTTCTATTTTCAGTGTCATGCTTAGACAGATCTTGCTTATGTGTGAAAGTTGCTCAATCGTGTCCGACTCTTTGCGACCCTGTGGACTATATAGTCCATGGAATTCTCCAGGCCACAATACTGGAGTGGGTAGCCTTTCCCTTCTCCAGGGGATCTTCCCAACCCAGGGATCAAACCCAAGTCTCCCACATTGCAGGCGAATTCTTTACCA
Source organism: Bos javanicus (assembly GCF_032452875.1). Lineage (NCBI taxonomy): Eukaryota > Metazoa > Chordata > Mammalia > Artiodactyla > Bovidae > Bos > Bos javanicus. Next base: position 31,262,942 of record NC_083891.1, on the reverse strand, counting down.
GATGAGCCACAAGGGAAGCCCAAGAATACTGGAGAGGGTAGCTTATCCCTTCTCCAGGGGATCTTCCTGACCTAGGAATCAAACCAGTATCTCCTGCGTTGCAGACGAATTCTTTATCAACTGAGCTATCAGGGAAGCTGATCTTGCTTATACTAATATTAAATAAGAAAAAAATTGAATATTGATATTTAATATTGATCTTGCTTATATTAAATATGGCTTATATTAATATTAAATATTGATATTAAATTTTTTTTCTTAAGAGCAGTTTCAGGCAAAATACAGAGGAAGGTACAGAGATTTCCCATAATTCCCCTGCACCACACATACATTACCTCCTTGATAATCAACACCCCACCTGAATGACACATTTTTTACAGCTGATAAACCTAATGATTACTGTTACATCATTATCAACAAAAGTCCATTGCTTGCCTTAGAATTTGTGTTTGGTATTGTGCATCCTATGGATTTGAAAAAATGTATAATAACATGTATCCATCACTGTAGTATCACGAAGAGTATTTTCACTACCCTGAAAACTCCGCTGCGCTTCATCTAGTCATCTCTTCCTCATCCTGAACCCCTGACAACCACTGATACTTTCATTGTCTCCATAGCTGTATCTTTTCCAGAATGTTATACACTTGGAATCATATAGCCTTATCAGATTGGCTTCTTTTATTTAGTAATATACATGTAAGTTTCCTCATTGTCTTTTCATGGCTTGACAGCTCATCTCTTTTTATCACTGGATATTCCATCATCTGGATGTATCACAGTTTATCTAGTCACCTACTGAAGGACATCCTGGTTGCTTCCAAGTTTTGGAAAATATAAATAAAGCTGCTATACACATTATGTGCAGGTTTTTGTGTGGACATAAGTTTTCAGTTCTTGTAGGTGAAGTGCCAAGGAACACATTTACTGAATCCTGCAAAGTGACCACCATCTTGAATTTCCACCCGCAGCGAATGAGGTTTCCTGTTGCTCCACATCCTTGTCAATATTTGGTATTGTGTGTAGTCAGTGTTCTGTATTTTGGCCATTCTAATGGGTGTGTAGTGTTCTATTTTTCTTCTGATAGTTTTATGGCTTAACTTTTTGATGTTCAAATCTTTATCTGAAGTTTATTTGGGTAGAAATTTATTATGATGTGGAGAAAAGAGTTACTGCTAGTTTGTTCCAAATATTAAGCCACTTGCCTCCCAAATAACGTATTGAATAATCCTTTTCCAAAGATATGTTAAATGTCACCTTTTTTGCTCTATTAGCCTCTCATAATACTTGGACCTATCTCTAGATTCTCTGTTATGTTCTGTTCTTCCTATTTCTGGACCTATTCCTTAATACTTTTAATCACGTAGATTTACAATGCATTTCATTGTTTGGAAAATAGACTTCTAAAACTTTTCTTTTGACCGGTTTTATGCTTTTATTTTCTCAGGTAAACTACAGAAGCATTTGGTCAAATTATAAAGAATAATTCATCATTTATATTTTTGTCACAATTTGTTAAATTTGTACATTAATGGGGAAATATGGACCGCTGTGTACTTTCAAACTTTTTCTTTCAGATGTTATATCTTTCTTTTTTGATTTCCAGGAGAGGACTAACCTGTCCTACCCATAGATCTCATAGTTTTTGCTAAGTTCACTCCTAAATAATTTACATATTTTGGTTTTCATTACTATTGTGAATGGAATTTTTATGTTCCATTATATTTATATAGAAAGAGGCTGTATATAATTATCTTGATTCCAGATATTCTACAAAACCCACTTAGTAGTTTTAATAATTTCTAGTTTATTGTGTAACAGTTTTTAAGTGTTTTCATCTATTATCTGCAAAAGAGATAACATCACTTTCCAATAAATACAAATTTTTGTAAAATATCTGATTGTAATGTAAAGAAATTTCACAAATAAAAAGGAATGGAGATTTTTCTTGTATTTAATTTGAAAGTCTCTGGTTTTATTATTAGGCATGGTGTTTTCTGCTTACTAAACAGATTTTATATCTATGTATTTATTTGTATGCACCTAGAGTATCTCCTCGTGGCTCAGCTGGTAAAGAATCCGCCTGCAATGTGGGAGACCTAGGTTCTGTCCCTGGATTGGGAAGATCTCCTGGAGAAGGGAGAGGCTACCCACTCCAGTATTCTGGCCTGGAGAATTCCATGGACTATACAGTCCATGTGGTTACAAAGAGTCAGACACGACTGAGCAACTTTCACCTCTTCACCTCAGAGTATCTTAGGAAGGTTAGCCAGAAACCAGTAACAGTGATGGTGTCTGGGAAGGAGTTTGATGGGACAGTTAAGTAGGGATACAGTTCATGAATATACTTGTGTGTCTTGAATTTTGTACCATTTACATGTGTAATTCATTCAAAACAGAAATAATAGAATTTAAAAATCAAAGAAATATTTATTTTATTATTAAAGAAATTATTTATTTGGTTTTAGTTTCTAAGATTTTTAAAAAATACTTTGCAATGGTGGTGAATTAAACATGTGTTTCTTTCTATATTTATTGCCCTGATCACATGATTTTTATTTGATCTTTGGTTTATCACATCTAACGTGTCTCATTTTAAACCATATTCATTGGTTATTATATTTTAGTTTTTTCTGATGAAATAACTAATGTTTTATTTAGCACCTCTGTATCTGTGGTCATAAATAAGATTGTTTTGCAGTGGGAGTAGTTGTGAAGTTTTGGTCAGGTTTTGATGTCAGTATTCTGAAATAAATTGACAAGTCCTCTAGACTTTCTTAGGCTCAAAAACTTATTTAGCATGGAATTTCTCTTGTGCTTGAAAAATTGAAGGAACTCATCTATAAAACCCCCTGGCTTTAACTTTCTTTTGGAAGATATGTTTTGATAAAATCTTTGATTTTTAAAAATTGCTATAATTTTATTAAAGTTTTCAACAAAGCAAATATGCCTTAGTATTTCTTATAAATTATTGACTTGAAAAACACCTTCTTGGTGCAGTGTGGGTGTGATTTTATATCAAGTCTAGACCATATTGTGGTTATAAATGGTAAAAAAATATTAAAAAGTGAAGTTATTAATATAAAAAGTTTACTTTCTGATTTTAAAATTACAAAATTTCTTCCATAAATCACTGAATCTTGCTCTCTCAAAATAGAAATACATATTAATATTTGGTAAAAAAAAAATCTGAATTTTTCAACTAATACACATGGTCACACGAGATAAACCAACTCTTAAAAATGTTTGATTTTCTGCTCAGAGTCCATAGGAACTAAAATGGAGTAGGAACTAAAATGACAAATTTATCTCACTCTAGAGAACAAATCTCTGTAACTCAACCGTATCTCTGCCACTCATGAATCATCAAGTCTGGCCTTTACTTGTGGGATAAATATATCTGTTATGTATACCTTCTTGTCCTTTTTTGCATAACTATATATTTCTTTCTTTGCATCCACTTTTATTTATTTGCATCCTACTTCTGATACAGTGGAGACCTAACTTGGAGGAAATCAATTAAATCTAGCAGTACTCTTTTGGCTGTGTAAAACTGCTGATCAAAACAGCACATTTGCTGGAGTCCTTACCGTATTTTCTTCAAAGTAGAGGCACGAGCAGGAAAAGGGAGTGAGGTGAACATTTGATCAAGATGACAAGCACCGGTGGATCCCTGCTGCGAGCTGGAACACAAGCCTGATGACATGTATTTGGTGTCATTCTGATGTAGATTCTGACAGAGGCCAATTTATGGTCCAATTTATGTCTTGACTCTCATACGAAGGCCAAGCAAGCTATAAAATGTAATAAGAATTTCTTCAATCAATGTCCAGAGGAAAAACAAATCACTCAGTTACTGACACAATATTGCATCAACACCCCGGTAAAGTTCTCACGAGTGTGTGACATGCCCCCAAGCTACAAAGAGCATGGAGACGAAAACCTGCCGTAGCAACACCACGTCCTTATAGAAAAAGTCCTAAACTTTATAGCTGCTAATAAGTCATTACCTTTCTTTTCCCTTTATTCTAATAATACTTTTATTTGGGGGAGACGGGGAGAGGAGTATTAAATAAATAAATGATACTCCTCCCTTCCAAGACTTCAGTTTCATTCTAATTTCTGACCCGAGTGCTGTGAACTCCTTTCCTCTTCTCCCTACCCCCTTTCCTTCCTATCAGTTCCCTTTTTGCAGAGAAAGTTATTTATTTGTCCCTCGGCAGATCATTCCAACTTAGGCTCCTAGTGAGGTAACGTAGATTAGTCCCTGATCACAGTTTCTCTCCAGCCAGTCGTGGGCTCATGTATTTTCATTCTGTCTCTTGTTTAAATGTTTTCTAACCAGACACACATTGTTAAGCACTGTTACGAGTTGGTGCATGGAGGATTTCAGAGAAGAAAGATGGGAGAATTTCCTGGCTGTCCATGAAGTCTAGTCTAATTGTTTCTGATTTGTTTCTTCCAAATCCAATTTTAAGACTGTCACTGTGCAACACACACCCACACCCACACACACAGGAGTACCATTGTGCTCTATTTCAAATGTGGCTTCATATATGTATGCAGTGAGGACTGGAGTCAGAATCATTTTGTTTATTGGTATAGGGGGTGCAAAATGGCTAACGTAAGGCACTTCGTATTTGAAAGTGTTTGCCTTTGGAACATTAGGTAAGTTACAGGGCAGGGCAGGAAAACAGAACACATTTTTTAGAAGTACTTTTCCCTCTTTTTAGAAAAGAATAGGGGAACTGTTAAAGAGGACCTGAAATGCTGAGAAACATTGTGGGGTGTCCTGGATGAGAACTGGGGGCAGCTCTTGTTCACAGGGCTTCCCTGGTGGCTCAGATGGTAAAGAATCTGCCTGCAATGCAGGAGACCTGAGTTTGATCCCTAGGTCAGGAAGATCCCCTGAAGGAGGGAATGGCAACCCACTCCCCCGGTGGGCTGCAGTCCATGGGATGGCAAAGAGTCAGACAAGACTTAGCGACTAACACTTCCACACACTGGTTCCCATATCAGCACTGGTGCTGCATGGCTCTGAATGTGTTGGGAAGGTATTCCTGACTTAGCAGTGCTTCTACAAAGGCCAACACACACACAAGAAAGAGTCAGGCAGTGATCATCATTAGTATTTGGTAATATATCCAATATATTCCTGAAACGGAATAAGGCTCCATCCAGTCAGGGCATATTTTTTCCGTGCATAGTAAGACCTGGTGGCCTTCTGCATTGACTGGCTTTTCCTCTGGGATCTTCCCTAACTCCACAAGTTCAAAATTAAATACCCCTTCTTATGTTCTGAAAGCAAGGCAACTGTGATTCTCTATTGTCTGGGAAAATCCAGGTCTTGTGAGGCCCAAACCAATACAACTGGGTGGACTTTTAAAAAAATACAAAGCAATTTTCAAAGGTGACTCTATTTTAGATAGATAAAAAAAAAAAAATCCCCACAACTTCTTAGAACCTTGGAGATTTGAATTCCCTTGTGAAATGGCATTTTACTAGTTACGGTTACATAGATGTGATTCTTGGGTGCAACCTGGCTCCTCCCCCTACCCCACACCTAGAACCTCTACCAGCCAGCAACTACCGGCACTCAGGGGGCTGGTGCAGGTGAGTAGCTCTGGAAACAAGCTCCTGTCTCTCATATCACTGTTCCTCAACACCATGTGTTTCTCCTTCCAGCAGATCCAGGTAACAATACAGATATAGTAATTGTACATAGAGTTATGTACTGAGCTCTTTTGTTGTTTATTTCTGTTGAGTAATTTTTCCAATTGTAAAAGTAGTCTGATTTCATGACCGAAGTTTTGAAAATCCCAGAGAATAAACTAAAGAGGAGAATTAGAATATCTGTCATGTCACTGCCATTAAATATTATTATATTCCTTCTGATCTTTTTATTGCAGATATATTTGTATGTGTGTTACATCATTTCATTTAAAATACCCTACTTTTCACTTTTATCATTTTCTAATTTCCTTTCTCATTAAGAACATTTTGAAAGCATGACTTTTAATGGTGAATAATCTCACGTTATATAGATCCACCATATTTTTGTAGCCATGTCCCTAACATGATGCAGGATTCTGTGTCCCATGCTGGGTCTTACCATCTGAGCCACCAGGGAAGCCTGTAAATAGGCACAAGACCCTAAAGAAAACTTCTAATGTTTCCAGTCTTCCCATTTTATTTCTTGACCTTTGTGGTGGAGCTAAAACAGAAAACTGGGAGTTAGGTTTCAGGGTGGTAGAGAGAATGAAGGAGTAGAGGCTGGCTAAAACTTGCTATATTAAATGTTGATTGCCACGAAATTCCCAACACCAAAACATCTATTAAACCTATAAATAAAAATTAGGTGACAGTATTTTTCTTTATACTTACAACCCTACCAAAATGTTAAGCACAGATTTAGATATACAGATAAATTAATGGATAAAAAAGACAGTAGATTCCATTAAAATATCACCCTGAGAAATGGTTTACCCACTTAATTGGAATGATGGCCAAGGGAGAAATTTAAAGCAAAGAATTTCAATGACTAAACAGATGAACAAATGGCTCACTTAATTCATTTCCATGTCATATCCAAAAGTCTATTCAAAAGAATGTTCCCCTGCATTGCCCCAGGGGTTGTTTTTTCCTGCCCTGCTCTGAATGTATACAGACATTTAAAATTCATGTTTGGTATAAAAATCATCTATACATGTCATGTTAAATGTCTTGGGTTCTACTTTGGAGTCTCAGAATTCTGACCAACACCACAAGAATAACATAATCGGATTTTAAAGAAGTCTGCCTTGGGTTTACAGGATGGCTCCCCAAGCAGGAAGACTTCTAAAAACATTTCAATATAAAGCATTCATTTGTGACTCAGGTATACTTAAGATGGAAGACACTCAGACTTGGGTTGCAAAAGCATTTGGGGAGCATGTGCATTGTGCCAGAAATTGGCCAGTATGCTTTCACATTGCTCATCTCATTTAATCCTCAAAAGAATCCTCTGAAGAAGGATTCTTAAATTTATTTAATGAGTAAAGGCAGTGAGACTCAGAGATGTTTAGTGAGAAGCCCAGAAACCTCATCTGTTTACTTATCTATTCATTCAGGACAATTTTTTTGAGCACATATTCTGTGCCAGGCCCAGAACAACAGTCTTAGGATACATAATCCCTACATTCAAACTGGTTACAATCTTGTGTACTTTACTGCTAGACCAGTAAACAGTGTGAAAATGCAGCAATAGGAGTACAGTGGTGTCGTGGAATCACATAGGAGTGATATACAGCTTAGGTTGCAGATGGTGGGCTCAGTGAAAGCTTTACAGAGGAAGATATGACTAAACTGAGGAAAAGATGCCCCAATAAAGACTGGCGGGGCACTGGGCAGAATGGTTAAGAGTATTCTAAGCAGTTGTTCAATTGTCCAGTCATGTCTGACTCTTTGCGACCCCATGGACTGCAGCATGCCAGGCTTACCTGTCCTTCACCATCTCCTGGAGCTTGCTCAACCACATGTCCATTGAGTCGGTGATGCCATCCAATCATCTTCTTCTCTGTCATCCCCCTCTCCTCATGCCTTCTATCTTTCCCAGCATTGGGGTCTTTTCTAATGAGTTGGCTCTTTGCATCAGGTGGCCAAAGTATTGGAGGCTCAGCTTCAACATCAGTCCTTTCAAATAATTTTCAGAGTTGATTTCCTTCAGGATAGACTAACTTGATCTCCTTGCAGTCCAAGGGACTCTCAAGAATCTTCTCCAACACCACAGTTCAAAAGCATCAATTCTTCGGTGCTCAGCCTTCTTTTTGGAGCAACTTGCACATCAGTACATGACTACTGGAAAAACCATAGCTTTGACTATACAGACCTTCGCTGGCAAAGTAATGCCTCTACTTTTTAATATGCTGTCTAGGTTGGTCATAGCTTTTCTTCCAAGAGCAAGCGTCTTTTAATTTCCTGGCTGCAGTCACCATCTGCAGTGATTTTGGAGCCCAAGAAAATAAAGTTTGTCATTGTTTCCTCACCTATTTGCCATGAAGTGATGGGGCCCGATGCCTTGATCTTAGTTTTTTGAATGTTGAGTTTTAAGCCAGCTTTTGCACTCCCCTCTTTCACTTTCATCAAGAGGCTCTTTAGTTCCTCTTCACCTTCTGCCATAAGGGTTGTGTCATCTGCATATCTGAGGATACTGATATTTCTCCCAGTAATCTTGATTCCAGCTTGTGCTTTATCCAGCCTGGCATTTCTCATGATGTACTCTGCATATAAGATAAATAAGCAGGGTGACAATATACAGCCTTGAGGTATGCAGTTCCCACCTTTGAAATAGTCTGTTGTTCCATGTCTGCTTCTAACTGTTATTTCTTGGCTTGCATACAGGTTTCTCAGGAGGCAAGTAAGGTGTTCTAGTATTCCCATCTCTTTAAGAATTCTCCACAGTTTGTTGTGATCCACACAGTCAAAGCTTTGGCATAGTCAATGAAGCAGAAGTATATGTTTTCCTGGAATTCTCTTGCTTTTTATATGATCCAATGGATGTTGGAAATTTGATATGTTGTTCCTTTGCCTTTTTCTAAGCAGAGGGTAGAGCAGACATAGAAGGCTGATGGGGAAGAAGAGCATTATGTGTATTAAGATAGGAATGGGTTTCAAACAATGGGTGAGTGGAGTACAAAGTTAGAGCTCTCTGAGCAATACAGCCAAAGAAGTAAACATTAAGGTTTTATGAATCAAAACATTTAAAGTTAATATTAAATCCAAAGGAAAGCCTTTAAGTGTGTTAAGCAAGGACAGACATAGCCAGTTGTGTGGTTGATAAAAAGAATTCTGATTGTTGTTGGAGAATGTATTATGGGCTCTAAAAGTGTGAACATAGATAAGAATTAGGAGACTACTAGGTAATCCAGGTAAGAAAGATGATGGCCTGACCACGAGACAGTGGTAATGGGAAGAATAGATTTGAGAATCGTTTATGAGAAGGAATTAATACAAAATGAACTTTTACTGAAGGATAAAAGGGAAAGGGAGAAAAGCTATGACTTGTCTGGAGAAATGACAATACCATTTACTAGGATAGTTAATATGACAGAGGAAGGGAGGTCTGACTGCCAAAGATCAAGAGCTGGTTTTGAGCAATCAGTTTGTGGTGCCAGTAGATGTTAAGTTGGAGATGTCCAGTAGATAGTTGGACTGATGAGCCTGAAGACTGGATCCATGGGTGTAAATAAAAATCAACTGAACATAGGTGTTAATAGAACCCACTGCTGCTAAGTCGCTTCAGTCATGTCCGACTCTGCGACCCAGAGATGACAGCCCACCAGGCTCCCCCATCCCTGGGATTCTCCAGGCAAGAACACTGGAGTGGGTTGCCATTTCCTTCTCCAATGCATGAAAGTGAAAAGTGAAAGTGAAGTCACTCAGTCATGTCCGACTCTTAGCGACCCCATGGACTGCAGCCCTACCAGGCTCCTCCATCCATGGGGTTTTCCAGGCAAGAGTACTGGAGTGGGGTGCCATTGCCTTCTCCAATAGAACCCACACAGGGAGGTTAATGAGAAATAATTAATGAAAGGAGAAGAGTCCATAAAGATGACCAAGAAAGATTGACTGGAGGTGTATAAGAAGAACGTAAAGAAGGTGTGATTTCAGAAACCAGAAGGGAATATGGGACTTTAAGAGGGATGAGCTAATTTGCAATATTATATGTGGTCCAGTAAGATAAGCACTGAAGTTTGCCCATTTGCTTCTGCAAATAGGAAGATATTGGTGACATTACCTGTGTCATCTTCATGGAAGTAATAGTAGAAATCATACTGTTGTGAGTCTCCCATCATTAAATCAGAGATGAAATGGAGACAGAGCGCTAGCTTACTCTATTGGGAAGTCTAAGGAGGAAGGGGAAAGATTGAATAGTAGCAATTTCAAAAGACAGTTCTGTAAAATGCAGTTTCATGTGGTTGTGGATGTGGATGTACAGTTCAGTTCAGTCTTTCAGTCATGTCCTACTCTGCAACCCCATGGACTGCAGCACCCCATCACTAACTCCCTGGAACCTACTCAAACTCATTTCCATCGAGTTGGTGATGCCATCAAACCATCTCATCCTCTGTCGTTCCCTTCTCCTCCCGCCTTCATTCTTTCCCAGAATTGAGGTCTTTTCAAATGAGTCAGCTCTTTGCATCAGGTGGCCAAAGTACTGGAGTTTCAGCTTCAGCATCAGACCTTCCAGTGAATATTCAGGATTGATTTCCTTTAGGATTGACTGGTTGGATCTCCTTGCAGTCCAAGGGACTCTCAAGAGTCTTCTACAACACCACAGTTCAAAAGCATCAATTCTTCGGCACTCAGCTTTCTTTACAGTCCAACTCTCATATCCATGCATGACTACTGGAAAAACCATAGCTTTGACTATGTGGATCTTTGTTGGCAAAGTGATGTTGCTGCTTTTTAATATGTTGTCTAGGTTGGTCATAGCTTTTCTTCCAAGGAGCAAGTGTCTTTTAATTTCATGACTGCAGTCATCATCTGCAGTGATTTGGGAGCCCCCAAAAATAAAGTCTGACACTGTTTCCACTGTTTCCCCACCTATTTCCCATGAAGTGATGGGACCAGATGCCATGATCTTCGTTTTCTGAATGCTGAGTTTTAAGCCAACTTTTTCACTCTCATCTTCCTCTTTCATCAAGAGGCTCTTTAGTTCCTCTTCACTTTCTGCCATAAGGGTGGTATTATCTGCATTTCTGAGGTTATTGATATTTCTCCAGCAATCTTGATTCCAGCTTGTTCTTCATCCAGCCCAGTATTTCACATGATGTACTCTGCATATAAGTTAAATAAGCAGGGTGACAATAAACAGCCTTGACATATTCCTTTCCCAATTTGGAACCAGTCTGTTGTTCCATGTTCAGTTCTAGCTGTTGCTTCTTGACCTGCATACAGATTTCTCAGGAGGCAGGTCATATGGTCTGGTATTCCCATATCTTGAAAAATTTCCCACAGTTTGTTGTGATCCACACAGTCAAAGGCTTTGGCATAATCAATAAAGCAAAAGTAGATATTTTTCTGGAACTCTCTTGCTTTTTCAATGATCCAGTGGATGTTGGCAATTTGATTTCTGGTTCCTCTGCCTTTTCTAAACCCAGCTTGAACATCTGGAAGTTCATGGTTCATGTACTGTTGAAGCCTGGCTTGGAGAATTTTGAGCATTACTTTGCTAGCATGTGAGATGAGTGCAATTGTGTGATAGTTTGAACATTCTTTGGCATTGCCTTTCTTTGGGATTGGAATGAAAACTGATCTTTTCTAGTCCTGTGGCCACTGCTGAGTTTCCAGATTTGCTGGCATATTGAGTGCAGCACTTTCACAGCGTCATCTTTTAGGATTTGAAATAGCTCACCTGGAATTCCATCACCTCCACTAGCTTTGTCGGCAGTGATGCTTCCTAAGACCCACTTGACTTCGCATTCCAGGAGGTCTGGTTCTAAGTGAGTGATCACACCATTGTGATTATCTGGGTCATGAAGATCTTTTTTGTATAGTTCTTCTGTGTATTCCTACCACCTCTTCTTAACATCTTCTGCTTCCGTTAGGTCCATACCATTTCTGTCCTTTACTGTGCTCCTCTTTGCATGAAGTGTCCCCTTGGTGTCTCTGAGTGTGTGCATATGTGAGAACACAGTATTTCTGTTTCCTCTGTGTGCCTATGTGGCTTTGCTCTGCAGAGTTACTTTGAAACTAGGTCTTCTGATTTTATTCCAAGACTTTTTCGTTTACCACAACTCAAAAATTGTGCTATAAAATTGTTATAAAAGAATCTAAGGGACAAGTGAGTCATCGCCCTAAACCTAGGCTAAGTAGTTTTTATCCCATTAGACTAATAAATGGTAAATACATGTGATACACTATGAAGACCAGATATTCTTATGCAAATGACTTAGAAAAACGGCAGGACTAGTAGGGAGTAGCACAAGAGCTGAACTGTTACTGAACAGCTCATTTGGAGGGAGACAAAGAAGCAATGATGTAGCTAACTTTGAATATTAGATTTCTTCCCTTGGATTCTAAAATTTTCAAGCAAATTCTAAGAAGGAAGAAGCTTGTCTTGATAGTTGATAATTTTTGCACCATATTGGGAATATTTCCATAATATTTTTGGGGGGAAATGGGTCATTCTTTTTTTCTCTAGCTGTAGAGAAATGACTTTTAGGGTAATGACTTAGGGTACTTAACAGACCTATTGTCTATTAGCACCTCTATCTTAGGGTGAGCAGAAAGGAAAATATTATGAAATTTAAATCAGCTACCTTTATTAATAATTTAAGTCTTTGTAATAAAAAGTCTACAATTATAAATAATTGTATATAGAAAGGTCTCCACTCCTTAACAATTCTTGGCTATAATACAACAGGAAACTAACAGTTGGGTGTACTGAAGCAAAAAGTCTGTTTCATTGCAATGAGACATCCAAACAATCTGGAAATGAAACTTAAAAAGCAATTTTATATACAATACATCAAAGAAGATAAAACATTTAGGAATAAATTTGACAAGAAAAGGACGAAATTTGTTCACTTACAACCTCAAAATGTCATTGAAAGAAATTAAAGAACTAAATAAATGGAAAGACATCCCATGTTCATAGATTGGAAAGGTAAGTATTGTTAAGATGGCAATACTCTCCAGATTGGTCTACAAACTCAATTTAATCCTTGTAAGATCCCACCTGCCTTAAAGAAATTGACAAGCTGATTCTAAAATTTATATAGAAATGCAAGCCAAACAATCTTAAAATAGAAGAATGAAGCTGGAGAACTTATACTCTATTTAAAAAATTACTACAGTACTATACTATACAGTATACAGCAATATAGACAGTGTATTACTATTTACAGGTTAGATTCACACACACACACATATGTATATATATATTGCATTCATATATATATGAATGGAATAGAACTGAGAATACAGAAATAACCTCTTACAGTTGTGGTCAATTTTTAACATGATTTTTAACAAGGAAACCAAACCAGTTCAATGTGAGAAAGAGAAGTGTTTTCAATGAATGGTGCTGGGACAACTAGAATCCTCAAACAAAAGACGGAAGCTGGAATTCTACCTCACACCACATACAGAAATTAACTCAAAATTGATCAAAGACCTAAATGCAATGACTAACACTACAACATTTGTAGAAGAAAACATAGGCATAATTCTTTGTGATCTCAGATCAGGCAGTGATTTCTTAGATATGACATAAAAAGCACAAGCCACAAAAAGAAAAGGCAAATTAGATTTCATTAATATTTAAAACCTTTGTGTTTTTCAAAGGATATAATCAAGAAACTGGAAAGACAACACACAGAATGGGAGAAATACTTGCAAATCATACAACTGATAAGGGACTGTTATCCAGAATGCATAAAGAACTCTGAAAATTGAACAACAAAAAGACAAATAATACTATTAAAATATATTCAAATAGACATTTCTCCAAGGAAGATATACAAATGGCAAATTAAGTATGTGAAAAGATGCTCAACCCCATTAGCCACCAGGGTAAAGCAGATCAGAACCACAATGAAATACCACTTCTCATCTACTAGGATTGCTATAATCTAAAAGACAGACAATATCATATGTTGGCCTGGGTATGGAGAAACTGGAACTCTAATACATTTCTGGATGGGATGTAAAATGATGACACTGCTTTGGAAAATAGTTTGGCAGTTCTTTATGTTAAATATACATTTACTATATAGTGTAGGAATTCCTCTCATAAATATATATTCAAGAGGAATGAAAACATACATCTACATTAAAAATTTGCACATGAATGAACATACAGCATTATTCATAACAGTCAAAAGCTGGAAACAACTCAAACGTCCCTCACTTACCTAACAAATAAACAATGTGATACATTCATATAAAAGAATATTATTCAGTCATAAAAAGTAATGAAACACTGATATATGCTACAATATGATGAACCTCAGAAACATTATGCTGAGTGAAAGAAGCCAAACACAAAAGGCCGCATATTGTGTGATTCCATTTGTATGAAATGCCAGCATAGGTATATCCACAGGCATGGAAAATATTAATAGATCATTGCTTGCCAGGGGCTGTGGGGAGAGCAGAATAGGAGTGACTGTTAATAGGTGTGTGTGTGTGTGTGTGTGTGTGTATGTGTGTGTTTGTGTGCACGCGCACGCATAGATGCTCAGTCATGTCCAATTCTTTGTGACACCATGGACTGCAGCCTGTCAGGCTCCTCTGTCCAAGAAGATTCTCCAGGCAAGAATACTGGAGTGGGTTGCTATTCCCTTCTCCAGGGGATCGTCCCAATTCAGGGATCCAACCTGAGTTTCCTAGTCTCCTGCATTGGCAGGTGGGTTCTTTACCACTAGTGCCACCTGGAATGAATATATATATAATATATATGAATATATATATATATATATATATATACCATAGAGTAGGCCCAGCACCAGAAGAATAGCGTATCCATGGAATCTGTGCAGCCAAGGGCTATCATAGGGGAGGGAACTGTCCCTGTCTTAGACACCTGGGCAGTCAGTTCACTTTCCCATCTTCGAATTTCCTAAGCAGTTAAAGAGCCTTAGCCCAGCAGGGCTACCTCCAGTCCCTTCCAGCTCTGTCAGGGTCTCTGAATATTAAGGAAAGCCTGTCTAGACAGGCTAGGCAGAGCAATGATATTTTCACAATATGGGACTGGCAGACCACGATCTTTTAGGAAAACCAACAAATAAAAACAGAACAAACCCCAGTACAGTAATCAGAGACTAGACCTAATTTGAATTCTCTGTGATGAAATGCAATCTTTTCTTGCTGCTTCAAAGACATTGGAACAATCCTTAACGAACAAGCAGAGCCACCTTCAGAGTAAGATTAATCAGAACAAAGGCCACCAGCTTAGGGCAGAGTACACGGTGCTTGATGCCCAAGGACACAGGCCTGGGTGGTACAGGCCTGAAGATGATGCAGTATTTCAGGAAGGCTATGATGGGGATGTGGGGAGAAAAGAAAAAATGAACTCCCCAACTGAAATCACCCTGAGGCTTTTGTAATCTAGACATGTTCACACAGTTGTCTAGGATCCTTCCCACCTGTCCAGTAAACAGGATAACTCACGGCACTTCTATGGTTCTCCTCTCATGGATACTTGGACTAAAAAGAAAAATGGGGAGAGGACAAGAGATACAGAGGTGGGTTTGCCACAGCCTTACCCCACTTGTAAAGCATCAGGGAGTGATAGCTTCCTGAAAATGAGGTGCTTTGTGAGCTAAGGAAGGTCAAGGCGAGCTGATAAAGAGCTGGCTGCCAGGGTCGGAATTCTGACTCTGTGACCTACTAGGGGTGTGATTTGGGGTCAACATTTAGTCTTTATGAAATTCAGTTTCCTTATCTGTAAAGTGGTTTAAATTCCTACCCCCAAAGAGTTGTGAGAATTAAAGGAAATAACATATTTGTTAAATGGTAGATATTATTTTAAACAACAATGACAAAATGCCATTGTACCTGGGCTCATGATTGCTCTGTTTTTAATCCTATTCCCCCAACATGTTCTAATTTGACTTAGATTTAGCTATAGCAGAGTCTATCCAACTGTGTTCTTTGTATGAACACGATTTGATGCATATTTATTATGGCATGTGTTCAGTTTTCATTCCAATCCCAAAGAAAGGCAATGCCAAAGAATGCTCAAACTACCACACAATTGCACTCATCTCACACGCTAGTAAAGTAATGCTCAAAATTCTCCAAGCCAGGCTTCAGCAATACATGAACCATGAACTTCCTGATGTTCAAGCTGGTTTTAGAAAAGGCAGAGGAACCAGAGATCAAATTGCCAACATCTGCTGGATCATGGAAAAAGCAAGAGAGTTCCAGAAAAACATCTACTTCTGCTTTATTGACTATGCCAAAGTCTTTGACTGTGTGGATCACAATAAACTGTGGAAAATTCTGAAAGAGATGGGAATACCAGACCACCTGACCTGCCTCTTGAGAAATCTGTATGCAGGTCAGGAAGCAACAGTTAGAACTGGACATGGAACAACAGACTGGTTCCAAATAGGAAAAGGAGTATGTCAAGGCTGTATATTATAACCCTGCTTATTTAACTTATATGCAGAGTACATCATGAGAAACGCTGGACTGGAAGAAACACAAGCTGGAATCAAGACTGCCGGGAGAAATATCAATAACCTCAGATATGCAGATGACACCACCCTTATGGCAGAAAGTGAAGAGGAACTAAAAAGCCTCTTGATGAAACTGAGAGGAAAGTGAAAAAGTTGGCTTAAAGCTCAACATTCAGAGAACGAAGATCATGGCATCTGGTCCCATCACTTCATGGGAAATAGATGGGGAAACAGTGGAAACAGTGTCAGACTTTATTTTTGGGGGCTCCCAAATCACTGCAGATGATGACTGCAGCCATGAAATTAAAAGATGCTTACTCATTGGAAGGAAAGTTATAATCAACCTAGATAGCATATTCAAAAGCAGAGACATTACTTTGCCAACAAAGGTTCGTCTAGTCAAGGCTATGGTTTTTCCTGTGGTCATGTATGGATGTAAGAGTTGGACTGTGAAGAAGGCTGAGAGCCAAAGAATTGATGCTTTTGAACTGTGGTGTTGGAAAAGACTCTTGAGAGTCCCTTGGACTGCAAGGAGATCCAACCAATCCATTCTGAAGGAGATCAGCCCTGGGATTTCTTTGGAGGGAATGATGCTAAGGCTGAAACTCCAGTACTTTGGCCACCTCATGCGGAGAGTTGACTCATTGGAAAAGACCCTGATGCTGGGAGGGATTGGGGGCAGGAGGAGAAGGGGACGACAGAGGATGAGATGGCTGGATGGCATCACTGACTCGATGGACGTGAGTCTGAGTGAACTCCGGGAGTTGGTGATGGACAGGGAGGCCTGGCGTGCTGCGATTCACGGGGTCGCAAAGAGTCGGACACGACTGAGCGACTGAACTGAACTGAACTGAACTGAAAATCCTAAGGATCAGACAGAACTTCTTCACATTCTTGACCCAAATATACATAGCAGCTGTGTGACCCTAATAAAAAAGTTTAATCTTTCCAATATTTATTTCAAAAATATATAAAGTGGAGACATTAGAAGGTATGATGTCTAAAGTCTTTAGAATAGTACTGGGGAAGCAACTAGTATAAATATAGTTCTCCTTCTCTTCCTCCTCCTTCTCACATATGCTAAGTTACCTCTATTCAAATTTCTTCGAGGGCTCCCCAGGTGGCACTAATGGTAAAGAACCTGCCTGCCATTGTAGGAAACATAAATGTGATTCAATCCCTGGGTCAGAAAGGTCCCCTGGAGGAGCGCATGGCAACCCACTCCAGTATTCATGCCTAGAGAATCCCATGGACAGAGGAGCCTGGTGGGCTGTGGTTCATAAAGTGGCCAAGAGTTGGTCACTATTGAACCAACTTAGCGTGTATGAATGCATGTTTCTTGGGATAATTCAAATCAGTTAAATTATTTTGACCAGCTCAACAACCAACAACCTGATGGATAACTTATTTAACCATAGTAAATTGTAGAGATAGTGCAAGTGGCTGAAAAATGCAAACTAGCCATTGTTATGGTCTGGAGTGACTGCTAAATGGGGAAACTGTGTTAGTTTTAAAAGTAATATCTAGAGAAAATCTTTTGCAGTTTACCTTGTATCTCTGTCTGTCTGTCTGTCTCTCTCACGCACACACACACTCCAGGCTTTAACTTAGCCCTTCCTTCAGAAGTACTCAACTTTGCCTTTCATTTCTTTTCATATAAATGTAGAAATAAATTTCTCCAATTTACTGAAAAGTATCTCCCAGAGGGACCGAGGGAGGCAGGAAATTAAACTGTGGCTCTGAAATCATTTCAGCACTCCAGCTTTCCCCCACAAATGTAAATTTAGGGAATTCCACTTGTCAAAGTCCTCTTTGAAGCTTTGAATAATTGGATCCCAATTATTCTTAACCACATTATTCAGGCCTATGTTCAACTTAATATCTAAATAGATTACTTTTTTTTTGCTACCTACTAAAATTCCCCAAAGTGAACCTTGCCACATTGTGCTCTTCAGTTAAGAGTGAAATTTCTGACTAAAAATGTTTTTACTCATATTCCGAGATGGCTGCAAAATCCTCCATGATAACTAAAGCTATGAGAATTGGCATTGCATTGAATGGGTATCAACTTGCAGTATAAACGTGCTCAGGAAGAAGGAATCACTGTACTTTGTACTGATCACTTTAATACCCAAGACATCTTCCTTCTTACTAATAGCTACTCCTAATGGCTAAAAAGTCAAAACAGACAGCAGAGAATATAAAGGAAAGTCATAGTGTCTGAAAAGCATCCCTTTGAACAGGTTGAATACAGTATAAATTACATGTTCTTACTCTACTTTCAAAAGGAATTAGTGTTTAAAATCGTGCCATGCACATATTCTTGTTATATAATTTTCTTTTGATTTTCTGTTTCATACAAAGCACTGTTATCAACTGGCTACACTATATTTTTGTGTGTAGTGAATATCAATGCTGTCTTTCAGTTTTGCAAGAGAAAATAAGAGAGTAGCATGAAAACTTTCCTTCAATTGATTTTAAAAATAGACGTATCTTCATGGAGCACAGAGAATCAAGATGTTAGTGTTATCTTTATAGTAGACACATATCATGACTGAAAACTATTTACTAAACACCCGGGTGTTGTAATAGATGTCTCCTCTCTTCCAGGTATTTAAAATCTAAATCTGCCGTTATTACATTGGATAAATGTTCGCAGAATGGAGGCGGCGCGGAGCGGCGGGGGGTTAAACTTGTAAAGTGTCTGTTATGAGCCACGCCCTGAGCTTGCTATGCACTTGTTAGACCCAATCTCACTTAATCCTCACAGAAACCAAACTCTTTAGGGTCTCCAACGTGCTCAAGTTTTCACTTGTTGTAGGTGGGAGAGTTGTTATCCATGCTCAGTTCTCTCCAATACCACAGCGTATTTATTCCATTATACCCATGGATATTATAATGGGGAACTTTTTTGTCAGCCTCTGGATACGTTTTGATATCATGACTGCTGGAGGGCAATGAGTGGGTAAAGGACGGAGATGCGACTTATCATGCAACAGTGCAAAGGACCACCCCCCTTAGCCCTCTATGCCAAGGATTATCTTGTCCAAAATGTCCTTCGTTTTCAGAACCTCTGTATTACACCAGGCTACAGATAGGAACATTGATAAAACGTAGTACAGTGTCATACCAAGCATGAGTGGAGAGCTATGTTTACATGTTGTGATAAACTTGAGACAAAATTACTATATGGCTGTATTGACCCTAATTTAATATCACAACCAATAGTGACAGAACGTGATTAAGAAGTTTCTTGGGTGATAGAAACAAATCATCCTAGAATAAAGTTTTGTTTTTCCATTTCTTACCTCCTAGGACATCCACAAAACAAATTCGCTTTTGTTAAGGAAGAATTACCTTTTAGAAATTTACCTAACTTTTGCATTTTTTTCCCGATTTTCAAGACAGGGTGAGTAAGCAATATTGAGCCAATGGATTCAAAGTTAAGAGTCTTTACACTCATAAAGTATTTTAAATATCATATCAAGTTTATTTTAACAATATTGTATATATATTATAGTATATAATATATACTGTTTGCTATTTTTATGAATAGAGAAACAAAAATGGGTAAAAAGAATTTCTAACCCATTGGGAGGCCACCAGCCCCAGGTAGTGTTCTCCAAGAGTTTACTTAATGCTCCCTCATTTCTCTTTGCCTCTCTGGAAATAAGAACAGGCAGACTTCTCCTCCCTACTCCCTCCCCTCCCCCTTCCTTCCTTCCTTTCTTTCTTTCTCTCTTCCTGCTTTCTTTTTTCCCTTCTTTATTTTTTTCTTCCTTCAGTACAAAATTGACAATGAGAAAAAAGTAGGGGTTAGTTGCAGTCATCAGAGAAGGCAATGGCATGCCACTCCAGTACTCTTGCCTGGAAAATCCCATGGGCGGAGGAGCCTGGTAGGCTGCAGTCCATGGGGTCGTGAAGAGTTGGACACGACTGAGCGACTTCACTTTCACTTTTCACTTTCATGCATTGGAGAAGGAAATGGCAACCCACTTCAGTGTTCTTGCCTGGAGAATCCCAGGGACAGTGGAGCCTGGTGGGCTGCCGTCTGGGGTCGCACAGAGTCGGACACGACTGAAGCGTCTTAGCAGCAGCAGCAGCAGCTGCAGTCATGAGATTTAGGAATGGTTGGTTAGAAACAATTCCCAATTGTCAACTCCAGCCCACACATGAACTCTACATGTCTCTTAATTCCAGGTCTGACTAGATGGGCCATTTGTTCTGCAAGGGGTTTTCACAGCCTCCGCTGCTGTCACTTGTTTTGCAGGAGCCACTTAGATGGCAGGTTAGTGTTGCTCATCTCTGCAGGACTACTGAACAGGGGAGAGGTGGGTGAACACTGAGCAGAGTCTGTCTGGTCCCCCAGATGCTACAGAGGTACCACTTGAAGCAAATCTTTTTTCTTATGCACCTCTGTGCCTCCTACCCTGTTCCTTCCCGGGTGTGACTTGAATCTTAAATTCTGGATCATAACATCAGATGGCTGCATCTTATATTTCAGTATGGAATCCAATCATGAGCACTAAAGTGCAACATTCTTCCCCAAATGGTCACTAATGTCAGAGATTGGCAGTTTAAAGAACATGCTACATATATTTTTAATACTGACTTTAAAAATGTTCTTAGCAGTGTTTGAATATGGGCCTGCAGAACTGTGGTAGTTGTCTCCATTTTTCTGTAATTTTTTTCATATTTTCTTGGGTATAAGATAGATTAACTATGTCTTAGAAGGCAAATCATTTATAATGCCATTACTATTGTGTCTGTACACTACGCAAGGAAAAACGCAGCACAAATTTTCACAGGCTGCTGAGAAACCTCAAAATTTAGATCTTGGAACTAAAAAGCTATTAGAAAATATAACATAGAAATAATAAGCATAAAGTTATGTACAAGTTTCAAATCAGTTTTGAGTTAGATTTCCCAAATGCATAATTTAAACTGTTCTTTTGAATGGACACAGACACATATTCCTCTTCCATGCAGGTAGAATTCATTAATAGGCTAAGCTCCTTCTTAATGGTTAGCTGTAAAAATTAGAAATTCTAATTTCTTAAGATGTAATCATTCAGGAAAAGGCACATTAAAACTCAAATATATATGAGGCTTTCACTACACTGAGGATATTGTTATATAACTGTAAATTACTTCAGCATCTACTTTCTTGAAATATATCTCAAGATTTGGGCCACCTAAGTTATACTGATGGTAGCCATTTCCAACTTTTCACATTAAACACTGTCCCAGTAAGAAATATGGACCCCCTTGTATGATAAAGGCTGAGTAAATTTTCTCCAGAAGGAGCTTGCTATAAATGTGCCAATTTAAATTTTAGAAAGTGTTTTAATACAACAATTTCCAAAGAGCAAAAATTTTTCAAGAAAAATGACTTTAAATCTATTCTAGATTTCCCACTGAACTAAACTGTTATATATGTGAGTATATATATATATTTATATATTTGAGTATATATATATATATATGCCATGTTTAGGACAGAACCATTATCATTGAGTTAAGAATATGTGGTGCTTCTAAGAATGCAGCAACAAAATTATAAATCATGTGTAAAATGAAATCACCCTGCTGAACCTATAGACAAAATAGTGGGCAAAACTATAGGATTGTTACAAGGCTAAGGTTTTTCTATTCAGCACATTTGGAAAGGGAAAAAAAAATAGCAAAAGGAAAAAGAAACAGAAAACATATTTCTGACCAAGATGAGTAACAGAGACCAGACTTATCTTACCCAGAAACAACCAAAAAAGGACAAAATATAGAAAATATTAGTTTGTGAGACACTGCACATCAGACAACAAAAACAGTACCCTTGAGAGATGGTAAACAAAGTGAACTGAACAGGAAAGGAGTCTAGAGATTTACAGAGGGTCTCCCTTTAGCATTAAGCTGAGTATGGATCACTACAATGGAAACGACTGGTAGCAAGAGAAAGAACTTGGAAGGATTAAGAGTTAACAGTGCCCAGAGCTCAAATAGGACTGGAAATGGTGCCTAAGTCTACTAGAAACCTGGAAAATCTCAAGATTCATAAGGTATTGGGTAGTGTACTAAAAAGGTCTTGCCTCACAAGCCTTAGACTATAAGGAAATGGCAACCCACTCCAGTGTTCTTGCCTGGAGAATCCCAGGGACAGGGGAGCCTGGTGGACAGAGTCAGACATGACTGAAGTGACTTAGCAGCAGCATGCACCCTCTGGCCCTACCTACTGAACCTTAAAACCAAGACCTGAGAGAATTAACATGTCTCTAAGTACCTAACTGCATCCCAAAACAAAGACCAGAAATATTTATAAGATTTCAGAAATACCTGTTTTTAAAAAGGTAATGTACACAATGTCTGGCATCCAATAGACAATTACAAGACATGCAAAGAAATGGGAAAGTATGAACTGTAATGAGTGGATAAATCAATCAATTCAGATTGACTCAGAACTGACAGAGATGTTGAAATTAGCAGATAAGGACAATTAAAGCAGTTTTTATAACTGTGTTCCATATATTGAAAAAGTTAAGTAGATACAGTGGGAGTATAAAGAATAACAAAATCAAGCTTCTGGAGATGAAAACTACAATGTGTAAAGACAAAAATATATTGGATAGGATTAACATCTGATTATACAATAAAGACTTTCCTTGGAAGGAAAGTTATGACCAACCTAGATAGCATATTCAAAAGCAGAGACATTACTTTGCCAACAAAGGTCCTTCTAGTCAAGGCTATGGTTTTTCCTGTGGTCATGTATGGATGTGAGAGTTGGACCGTGAATAAGGCTGAGCGCCAAAGAATTGATGCTTTTGAACTGTGGTGTTGGAGAAGACTCTTGAGAGTCCCTTGGACTGCAAGGAGATCCAACCAATCCATTCTGAAGGAGATCAGCCCTGGGATTTCTTTGGAAGGAATGATACTAAAGCTGAAACTCCAGTACTTTGGCCACCTCATGCGAAGAGTTGACTCATTGGAAAAGACTCTGATGCTGGGAGGGATTGGGGGCAGGAGGAGAAGGGGACGACAGAGGATGAGATGGCTGGATGGCATCACTGACTCGATGGACGTGAGTCTGAGTGAACTCCGGGAGTTGGTGATGGACAGGGAGGCCTGGCATGCTGCGATTCATGGGGTTGCAAAGAGTCAGACACAACTGAGCAACTGATCTGATCTGATCTGATACAATAAAGAAGAAAAAATAGTGAACTTGGAACATTTAAAAATTAAAGCATACAGAGAAAGAGTTTTAAAAAGGGAGCCAAGTATCAGTGACTGTTTAGGCAATTTCTGGCAGCCATATACAATACATATACATATACAATAAAGGGTTGCCTTAACATTGAAAATCAATCAATATGAGTAACCCTATTAAAAATGAAAAAAAGGAAAAACAAAGTTTATATATTTAAAAATGATTTTTAAAAAACCACTCAGCAAAGCAGGAATAGAAGTGAATTTCTTAGGCTACATTTACATTCTGCTTAATACTGAAGACTAAATGTTCTCTTCCAATTATCACAAACATGATCATGATATCTGCTCTGATCTCTTCTATTCGCCAGTTTACTGGAGGCTCTAGATGGTTCAAACAGTGAATGAAAAGAAATAAAAGGCATATAGATTAGAAAGCAACAAACTGTCTTTATTCTCAGAAGATATGATTATGTAGAAAATCCAATAGAATTTGCCAGAAAAACAAACAAATCTACTAAAATCAATAAGTGAACTAGAAAATCCAATAGGATTTACCAAAAACAAATAAACTAAAAAACCTACTAAAATCAATAAGTGAACTCAGTAAAGTGAAAGGATAAAATATGAATATACAAAACCAATTGTATTTCTATATACTAGAAGCAAACTATTGGAAATTGATATTTTCAACTTACAATGGTATCAAAAATTATAAAATAATTAAGGATTAGTCTGATAAAAGACATGTACACAGAAAAGCATGACTGAGTGCTGAGAAAATTCAAAGAGGGCATAGATAAATGGAGATATAATTGGATCCTAGATTGGAAGGCTCAGTATTAAGATGTCAATCTACTCCAAATTAATCAATAAATTCAATGCAATCCCAATCAAAATCCTAACATCATTTTCAGCAGACATTGCAAACAAATTTATATGAAAATGCAAGGGCCCTAGAATAGCTAGTAGAATAGAATAACAAGTTTGTAGATGAATCCAGTTGGAAGATTAACACAACCTACTTGCAAGACCTCATATAGAGCATCAGTAATTAAGACAGCTTGATTTTGGTATAGACAAATCAGTGGCATAGAATAAAGAGTTCAGAAATAGACCCGTACCCATATGGACCACTGATTTCCAACAACAGTACAAAAAAAAAAAATTCAATGGATAAAGGATAGTCTTTTCTACCACTAGTGTGGAACAATGGCTATTCATATGCAAAAAACCCACATCTTGCATTATATGCAAAACTAATTCAAAATGGATCATTGACCTAACTGTAAAGCCTAAAACTATAAAACTCCTAGAAGGAAACATAGGAGAAAATCATTGTGACCTTGTGTTAAGTCAAGTTTTTTTTTTAGATTTAACACATAAAGCATGATTGATAAAAAATTTTAAAAAACTGATAAATTGAGCTTCATCAAAATTAAAAATTCATGTTCTTTGAAAGATATTGTTAATAAGATAAAAAGATAAACCACAAACTGGAAGAAAATGTTTGCAAATTGCGCATCTGATAAAGAACTAGTATCCAGAGTATGTAAATAGATTTTGAAACTCAATAATAAGGAAAAGAATAGCCCAATAAAAATTTTCCTTGATAGCTCAGTTGGTAAAGAATCCACCTGCAATGCAGGAGACCCCAGTTCAATTCCTGGGTCGGGAAGATCCCCTGGAGAAGGGAAAGGCTATCCACTCCAGTATTCTGGCCTGGAGTCCTGAACAGTCCATGGGGTCGCAAAGAGTCAGACTGAGTGACTTTCATTTTCAATAAAAATATGGGGAAAGGGTTAGAACAGCTGTTTTACCAAAGAACATATATAGATGTCAAATAAATATACAAACTGCAAATTAAAACCACAATTAAATATCATTACAAACCTATCGAAATCACTAGATACAGAGAAACTGGAACTCTTACACATTACTGGTGGGAGTGTAAGACAGTACCACCATTTTAGAAATTATATTGGCAGTTTCTTAAAAAGTTAAATGTACACCAATAATCTGATTCAGCCATTCCATTATTATGCACTTATGAAAGAGAAATGAAAGCATATGTCCATGCAAAGACATGTATACAAATGTTCATAGCAGCTTTGTTTGTAATAGCTAAAACCTGGAAACAATTCAAAACCCATCATCACATAGGTAGATAAATACAGTGTGATATATCCATATGGTGGAATATTACTCAGCAAAAAAAGGCATGAATACACTATAACATAGATCTCAATTGCTAAGTGAAAGAAGACAGATCACAAAAGAGTAGCTATTATATGATTCCACCTATGTAAAATTCTGGAAAATGCAAACTAATTGACAGTGACAGATCATTGGAGGCCTGGGGACTAGGGCACTGTGCAGTGATGCTGAGAAGGTGGCAAGATGGTAGAACCTCAGCTGCCCTGAGGTGGGCAACAGCTTTTACTTTCAACGGGTGAGCACATCATGGTAGGAAAGACGCTCCTCGCTCAGGATGAGACAGTTTGGGTGGACCTGAGATTGCTGAAGAAGGCCATTTATTTATAATACGGGGAGTGGAAAATTAGGCCATTGTACTTCTACACAGGGGAAGAATTCATAAAAAGTCACACAGAATTATTCTTATATAACTGACAATGACATCGTTGTAAGGTGGAAACAGAGCTTTATTTGTCTTACTTAAAATGATATATAGAGCACTTGTCTGTTTATTCCACTGCAAACAGCTTCTGCAAAAACAGCCATGAATCCCTGGGGGTTTCTACTGATAGTTATAAGTTACTTGAGCAAAATCTCTCAAGCAAGTTGCTGCCTTGCAGGTATCCATTATTCTAAATTCAAAGACCTTTTTCTTGTTGTTTGTTTGTTTGTGTGGAGTGTATATTTTTCCCCAAAATTATGTTACATGCAATATTACTTTTAAAAATATAAAACGTGTCAGAACATAGCTACTTTTCAAATAAGTAAGTATATGTATATGCCTAAATCAAAACAGGCACAGCCAAAGGGGAAACGCTCAATAAATAGGCTTCATAATAAAATCTGGCTCAGGTTAAAGTGAAGTTAGTTTGATGGATTCAGCTGGGGCTCTAGTAAATAACAGCCTCTGTAATTAAGCTACCTGAGTTTAGCCTGCCTGGGAGTTTACAGGCAGCTCCAAGGTGCAAGAGTGACAATCAGAAGGCAGGCTTCAGATATGAGCAGCCAGCTTGCCCACCTGGACCAGCTGGTGCCTCCTCAGTGCTCAGCCCATTGCACCGAAAGCTGACCCAAGCAAGGCTGCTGTTCTCCACATACAGACTCAAATGTCCATGGAATTGACTGCAAAGTTCATGTTTGGGAATGGGAACGTAAGCCCAGATCAAACAAATGCTGAAGTCACAGGCCTGTCTTTTGTCACAAAACCTGGAACCTGTCATTTCTGTTTCCATATATATATCTAAACTACATCTATGTGTATATGTGTGTATAAACAATCATAGGTACACACCCATGTACACATGCTCTGCAAAGGAAATGCTGTAGCAGAAAGAGGACCAGTGGCTTTGAAGCATACAATTCTGGGTTCAAATTTTAGCTTAATCACCTTTTAGCTGGTGACTTACTGTTTAAGAGAAAGCAAATTTTGAGCAATTACAATGTGCTAGACACATTAGGCAGTGGGGAGACAGTTACCACCACAGGAGCTCCTCCCTCTATTTGAGATTGTTGTTATTCAGTCGATAAGTCATGTCTGACTCTTTGTGACCCCGTAAACTGCAGCACACCAGGCTTCCCTGTCCTTCACCATCTCCCAGAACTTGCTCAAATTCATGTCCATTGAGTCAGTGATGCCATCCATCCATCTCATCCTCTGTCACCGCCTTCTCTTCCTGCCTTCCTCAATCTTTCCCAGCCTCAGGGTCTTTTCCAAAGAGCTGGCTCTTCGCATCAGGTGGCCAAAGTATTGGAGTTTCAGCTTCAGCATCAGTCCTTCCAATGAATATTCAAGGATAAGATGGAAAAGCACAAAAAATTGAGGTGTAAGAGCACAAAAATAATTTTAACAAAACATGCCTGATACTAACCTAGAAATAAGTAGAGTGTTATGTGATCATAGAGGGTTAGGAATTTCATATTTAATTTCCTGAAGTATGAAACAGATCTAAATTTTATAGGATGAAAAATTTAGCTTTTTTGAGCCTTACTTTCCTTAACTATGAAATGGAGTTTATAATATGTACGTCTCTAGTACTGGTATAAGAAGGAAGAAAAGCATGATATAAAGTTCCTAGTAAGAAATGTTATTTCCTGCCCCAATGGCCCTTTTTCCCTTCTCCTAGCTCTCAAAATTCAAAGAATGACTAAAAACAATTTTTACCAAGGATGTAAAATCACGAACCGCTACCACACATAGAGGGACTTCCCTGTAGCTCAGACAGTAAAGAATCTGCCTGCAATGCAGGAGACCCAGGTTTAATCCCTGGGTTGGGAAGATCCCCCAGAGAATGGAATGTCAACCCTTTCCAGTATTCTTGCCTGGAGAATCTCATGGACAGAGGAGACCGGCGGACTACAGTCCATGGGGTTGCAAAGAGTCAGACACGACTGAGAGACTAACCCTACCACACAGAGAAGGATGGAAAGGAGAGTATCATTGACTGAAATAAGAATTCTGCATTTCTATTTATTGTGACAAATTAATTCAGAACACTGAAAGAGAAAAACAAAGTTCTTTTCATTCCAAGTTACATTTATTTTTCCTCCTCCATGTCTTCCTTCCTCATGCTTATAAAAAAGGAATCCCATATCTGCCATTTTTTGAGGTAATTCTATATTCCTCATTGTTTGCACATGTATGTCACAGCCCACACAATCTCTGGTATAGAAATGAGAAGAGTTGCTCAGATGCCCCTTCAAGGAAGGACTCATTTCTTGGCTTCAAGGAGTGTGACTGGCTGATGGTCTTCTGCTACAGGCTCTTTCAGAGGAAGCCCAAAGTTTTAAGTATGGGTCACAATCTTCTCAGGGTGAAGATAGATCATGAATTCCAGAAAAAAACATCTATTCTTGCTTCATTGACTACACTAAAGCCTTTGACTGTCTGGATCACAACAAGCTGTGAAAAATTCTTAAGCGGATGGGAATACCAGACTATCTGTCTCCTGAGAAACCTGTATGCGGATTGAGAAGCAACAGTTAGAACCAGATATGGAACAACTGACTGTTTCAAAACTGGGAAAGGAGTATGAAAAAGGTTTATATGGTTACCCTGCTTATTTAATTTCTATTCAGAAATGCCAGGCTGGATGAATCCCAAGCTGGAATCAAGATTGTCAGGAGAAATATCAACAACCTCAGATATGCAGATGATATCACTCTAATGGCAGAAAGTGAAGAGGAACTAAAGAGCCTCTTGATGATGAGAGTGAAAGAGGAAAGTGAAAAAGTTGGCTTAAAACTCAACATTGAAAAAATTAAGATCATGGTAGCCAGCCCCATTACTTCATAGCAAATAGAAGGGAAAAAGTAGTGGATGTGAGAGTTGGACTGTGAAGAAGGCTGAGCGCCAAAGAATTGATGCTTTTGAACTGTGGTTTTGGAGAAGACTCTTGAGAGTCCCTTGGACTGCAAGGAGATCCAACCAGTCCATTCTGAAGGAGATCAGCCCTGGGATTTCTTTGGAGGGAATAATGCTGAAGCTGAAACTCCAGTACTTTGGTGACCTCATGCGAAGAGTTGACTCATTGGAAAAGACTCTGATGCTGGGAGGGATTGGGGGCAGGACAAGAAGGGGACGACAGAGGATGAGATGGCTGGATGGCATCACTGACTTGATGGACGTGAGTCTGAGTGAACTCCAGGAGTTGGTGATGGACAGGGAGGCCTGGCGTGCTGCGATTCATGGGGTCGCAAAGAGTCGGACACGACTGAGTGACTAAACTGACTGACTGACAGACTTTATTTTCTTGGACTCCAAAGAAATGTGGATGATGACTGCAGCCATGAAATTAAAAGACTCTTGCTCCTCAGAAAGAAAGCTATGACAAACCTAGATAGCATATTAAAAAGCAGAGATATCACTTTGCTGACAAAGGTCCATATAGTCAAAGCTATTGTTTTTCCAGTAGTCATGTGTGGATGTGAGAGTTGGACCATAAAGAAGGCTGAGCACTGAAGAATTGCTTTCAAATTGTGGTGCTGGAGAAGACTCTTGAGAGTCCTTTGGTCTGCAAGGAGATCAAGTCAGTCAATTCTAAAGGAAATCAACCTTGAATATTCACTTGGAAGGACTGAGGCTGAAGCTGAAGCTCCAATACTTTGGCTACGTGATGCAAAGAGCTAACTCATTGGGAATGACCCTGATGCTGAGAAAGATTGAAGGTAAAAAGGAGAAGGGTGCAGCAGAGGATGAGACGGTTGGATGGCATCACTGACTGAATGGACATGAATTTGAGCAAGTGAAGGACAGGGAAGCCTGGCGTGCTGCAGTCTATAGGTTTGCAAAGAGTCAGATGCGAGTTAGTGACTGAACAACAAATGTTTCCCACATCTAGGCTCATAATACTGAATGGTCCACTCATGTCCTCACTGACCTTGCAGCCATGTCCTCTTGTTATGCAGACCCTTAGAATGTAGCTAAAACCCCAGTTTTAACCCAATCCACCAGGCAGACCGTTCAAGGTCCAATTCATCCTACAGCTATAGAAATTTTGGTTCTGACATTAACCTGTTTTCTGACCTGGGGAAGAAAGGAACAATTTTCTTGGCTTTCTTTTCTACTCCATTACCCTCACCCCTATATAAGTCTCCCTGTAGATTTAGTGAGAAATTTTTTTTCAAAAGCCTTATGTGATATTTCTAAGCATGGAGTGATTTGTGCTAATTTAAATTCCTGTTTCAAAGACTGATCATTTATTAATCATTAATTGAGCACTTATTATTATAAGCTAGCACTTAATCTCTTCCAAGCAAGTAGACCCAGACAGAGTACATCTGTACAGCTTGGTTTGTTTGCTGACTTGCTTGTTTTACTTCTCTCTGAATTCCTTCATTGACATTTTTGTTTAGATATTCTACTGTTTTCTGGTATTATATTATAGGCTGATGATCAAGGGAGTACTACTGCTTTACCAAAAATAGTATTGTAATATTATTTAAATTGACATCACAAAGGACATTTGCAGACTAACAATCTGACTTATTTTGTTGTTCCTCTTACCCTGTTATTCCTGCTCCCTTTCTCACATTTATATTTATCCCTCTCTTCCTCTTCTTTTGGAAAACTTAAATTTAGACAAAGGGAGAGACTCATTTTGACTACCACTGTGGTTTTTACTTATTTTTCTTTCCTTTAATGAAACGGGTGAAGCTGGAGTTAAGTTAGGGGCAAAATAATTTTTTAATTTTGAGAGCAACCTTCTAAATACATCCTGAGCTCTTACACCATCCGAGGCCATCCAGCTGTCCATCCACACTCACCTGCCTTTACTGTTAGACTGTCCAGTGTCACTATCACAGAATATACTTGCCCAAGAAGATGAAGTTGCAGATAATTTAGTTTCAGAAATGTCCCCCAAATTATTTTTTCTAAACAACAGACTAAGGGCCTATCAAGTAACCCTTCTTAGAGTAAGTATCCCATTCTTAGAGATCCTCAAGGAAATATTCACCCGGTATTTTTTAAAAACTCTTGCCTTGATGTATCCACCAGTCCTAAATTATTATGTCACCAAGTCTGCTCAACTCTAATCAGGTCATGCTCCCCAGGCAGCATCACTTCTCTAAGTGCTTCCTTTTTATCCCAGAAACTTCATAAATATCTCACTTTTATTCTTTTGCTGAGATATGTTACTGAGATTCAGTTTTGCTCTGGTGCTGGTTTAATCTCTAAGTCTGTCTGACTCTTGCGACCCAATGGATTGTAGCCTGCCAGGCTCCTCTGTCCATGGGATTTCCCAAGCAAGAATACTAGAGTAGGTTGCCATTCCCTTCTCCGGGGGATCTTTCTAACCCAGGGATCAAATAGGGGTCTCCAGCATTGCAGGCAGACTCTTTACTACCTGAGCCACCAGGAAGTTTTTCTCTATCACAGTTTATTTTGCTACCTTTTTTTTTTTTTTCAGGGAATCAGCAGTCAACAAAAAACAACATTTAGGGGATACCTAGCACTGACCTACCTTTTATGGAAAGCCATGATAAATTGTACCACCGAGGTGATTTTAGTCTAGCCAGTGAGAGGGATAAATAAAAATTTATCGTATTTAGTAGAATAAGGTAATTGCTATAATAAATACATTAGCAGACAATCGTAATGGGACACAGAGAAGATCTGCTAAAGTTCTGTAGAGCAGACGATAATGGAATTAGGGTGCTGTAAAAGTGAGCTTGAAATGAGATGGAAACTTCCATCCTGCAGTTGGCTGTCTCCTAATTCTCAGATGGACGGCTCCTGGAGTTTCCTCAGTTCAGTTCAGTCGCTCAGTCGTGTCCGACTCTTTGCGACCCCGTGAATTGCAGCACGCCAGGCCTCCCTGTCCATCACCAACTCCCGGAGTTCACTCAGACTCACGTCCATCGAAGTCTCGAGTCTTCTCCAACACCACAGTTCAAAAGCATCAATTCTTTGGCGCTCAGCTTTCTTCACAGTCCAACTCTCACATCCATACATGACCACAGGAAAAACCATAGCCTTGACTAGAAGGACCTTTGTTGGCAAAGTAATGTCTCTGCTTTTGAATATGCCATCGAGGTTGGTCAAAACTTTTCTTCCAAGGAGTTTCCTAGAGCCACTTTAGTGAGAAATAACATAATCCCACAATTTCTTTAGCAGTAACTCTGTGCTTAGAAAATGTGGTGAATACTTAGGCTCCATCAATGAAGAAAATATTATATAGAGACTTCCCTTTTTCAAACGGTATTACAAGGAGGCAGACTCCTTCTGTCTACCAGAGTCCGTCCACTCCCCCTACTGCCTGTGGACCCCTTCCTGGCCATCTGGTGGAATCTAAGTTATGAGACAGGGCACCAGGTTCCATAATCAGTCACCCATGCTTCCTCCAACCTTCTCAAACACTGGATAAACACACCAGAGCACTTGTTTAAACAGAGCTTATTGAAACCAAACTCTCGTGGTTCTCTTATTCTATCTTTTCATGGGGTTTGGTTGATGAGGGGGATGGTGGAACTAGAGGTGTACTCAAGGCTTTTTAGCCAATATGAAGCAGATAAAGTGAGGTTTTTTCCTTTTTTTCCCCTGGTAATCGTATCAATTTTCTCTTAGGAAATTATAGATTTTGTTTGTGCACCTGAAAAATCCTGTTGAAGGTGCAATGCAGCCTGTCATTAGTTTTCTGAAGAGGATCCCAATGTGAGAAGAATTTGAGGGATATTTCATATGCCTACATAGGAACGACAGCCTTTAGAAATAAAGATGCTAGCTACACACTGATTATACTTTCAAAACCTAAAGGGGTAAAAGCCATAAGTGTGTTCACAGTAATTGTATTTTTACAATGACCACAAGAAAAATATCAACCTGATTTCCACTGACTTCATAAAGTTCCAGCATCTTGCAGTGATTCAACCTAACTCTGCTGAGAAGAATTCCAAGTGTGTGGAGAAACAGCAGGTGCTGGCTGCAAAGGTCTCATTCTGTCCTTTGTCCAGACAACAAGGTCCAGATTTCCATAAAGTGACCAAAAGTTGATCAGGGCCACAGTAATCCTATCAGGGCAACATCCTTGACACTTTCCATCTCATCAGCACTGTTTGTCTCATGGTGTATTAGCATCCATTTTCACTAATATGATACAAAAATGTAATGATGTATAAGTGTTTTTTAATGTCATGTAAGTGAAAACAGGTGGGTAGTTTACCATGGGCTCATTCAGATTGGAGATGACTGGCATTTCACAAAGAATGCAGAGATTTTTGGGGGGGACAAGGGGGTCGGGGGGACTTGTTTTTACTTAGGTCAAATTTCAGCAATCTTGGTTTTTAAAATCACTTAGTCAAGTCCATGCAAGACATCACACCACAGGCCTGCAAACTCAAAGCAAAAATCAGAAGAGTGATTTACTAGGGCTGAAAGCCTCAACAAACAGCAAGCCTGTTTATATAGTTAACCTCCATTCAGAAAGGAAGTAAAGATGGAGAGCGTGGCCTAAACGAGGTATCTTGGGTATTAACAAAAGTCAGTATTCAGAGGAGAGCCCTTGATTAGAGGGCTTGCCCTGCCTGGGTATGTGGCTGCTGAGCTAATGGGCAGTCCTGGAGGCATAAGTCAAGGGTGTTACTTTGTAAGAGTCACAACGCACAAGCAGTGGTATTGATTGGTCCCTATTTTTGCCAGGATGTTACAGAAAGGTTTA
Organism: Bos javanicus; assembly: GCF_032452875.1. Lineage (NCBI taxonomy): Eukaryota > Metazoa > Chordata > Mammalia > Artiodactyla > Bovidae > Bos > Bos javanicus. Next base: position 31,229,224 of record NC_083891.1, on the reverse strand, counting down.
GGATACTTCCAGGTCTTTTCAGACTCTAATTACTTCCCTGCTCCCCTCATCATTATTAAGATGCCCATAATCTGGATTAATTTCATCTCCTCAATATTAGCTGAGCTCATAAATCTAGCAAAGCTAGGTGTCTTGGTGCCTTTTTTCTGGGACAAGTGTTATTCAGATTCTCCCCCTGACCATCGACTGATGAAGTAAGATTCCAGGAAGTGAACAGCGAATTTTCTAAGCTAAAGTGCGATTCTCCTTTTTACTCTCAGATACATATAGAGGTAGCACCTTTCTCAAACTCTTCTTTCTCCACATTTTCTATTTTCCCATTTTAATTTTGAAATGGAAGAAGCATGTTCCCTGCCGAGTACACTTCTGCAGCCTGTTCTGCGTCTCACTCGGCCTGTCCAGCCTGTGGCTCTACATTCCAGAATACCCTGCGGGAGAGCGAAATTGTGTCCAGACGCAGCCATGGGAATGGAATTTCCCATACCTTGAGGGTGACCTCCACTGTGACCTTAAAATTAAAAACTTGTTTGTGAACTCCTGAGAGAGAAAAAAGTATATAACAGTAGCTGCAGTTTAAAAATATAATTGGCAAGCACAGTATAGAAACAACACATGAGTCAATCACGGGCTCCCTTAAATCCCAACAACTCACGGCAGATTTCCTGTGTTTTGGTGCTCATGAATGGACCAACTACCCGTGTAAACATCCAGGAGGGAAAAGAGCTATTCCTTTTCTAATCCCAGTTTGCACTGGTAACTTTTCCCAAGTATTTGTTTTAGGACTGGCATTTCTCACTCATTCAGTCACAGTCTGAGAATTTGTCATCAAGCTTGTTTGTGTTTAAGAACACAGATTAGGGCTCTGGCATTCGAGAAAGTCTTCAATTTTAACTTTCCCATTTGCCAGGGGTGTGACCTCAGCTTCCTGATCTGTAAAAGGAAGATAAATGATAGTACATACCTGAGAAACACAGTCGTTATGAGGATAAAAAGGATATGTTATATACTGGTATCCATATTTCACTAATAGTATCCTGTGACATGAATTTTTCTTCTTATGAAAATAGCTGAATGACTATTTCTCATAAGTAAGAGAGTTTTTGAAATGGCTGTATCCATATCTGCCCAATGAGAAAATGACTAACACAATCATATATTACTAATGTTGTCAACAATAGCTCACATTTCACAGTTTACAAACATATTCACATTATATTATTTAATCCTTGCAACAACGCTGTAATTAATGGTTTTGTTGAATGGTTAAGTTGCCTGTGTTGTTCAGATGGCAATATTACTACCCCTGTTTACATATTGGGAAGGTAAGATCCAAATGCTGGAAGTAATTCTTTTTAAGCCAGGTATTGTCTATGCAACTAGACTATGAATTTCAGGAAGGTCCTGCCTTAGGAAACCCTCTGCCATTTCAATATAATAGGTGGACAAAGTGACTGGCCATGTTGGGGATTCTGAATTGGTTCTCTGTCACTAAAAATGTAATCAAAGAGCTGTGTTGGGCAGGGATCCACGGTTAGTCAGCATTTTCACATCAACCAAGAAAGCATTATTGTTTAATGCCAATGTTTTTGTTGCTTTGCGATTCTTGTAAGCTGCAGTGATTTAAGAGATGGTTTTCTAGAAGCTGGTCTTCTGTTGGTGGTGGTGTTTTTGCTTTGTTTCATTTTTTTGGCTGCATGACATGGCATGTGAGATCTTATTCCCCGAGCAGGGCTGGAACTTGTGCCCACTACAGCGGCAGCACAGGATTTTAACCACTGGACCGCCAGCGAAGTCCCTGTGGATGTTTTTCACTTGTCTATTTTGCCTAAATAAGGAATTGTTGGTGGACTCAGCACTTCAAAGTTTAAAATATTATTGCAAAGCAAATGGGCAGGTTATCTTGGGTTGCTCAAGTTATGAAAAAAAACTTTGTTCTTGGCAAAGTTGATAGACAAGAGGTTTCAAAAGGCTAGGAGGTACATTTTTATGTATATTTGGTGATTCTCAATAACTGTTTTAACCTGCTGATGTATTTAATAGAATTGAATTTCACTCATGCCTTAATTAGTTGAAGACTAGCTATGTATCCAGAATTCTGCAAGAAATCATGAAGAATATTTTCTTTTTTAAATGACACAATATAGTTTCTGCCACAAGGTGCTAAACATATAGCAGATGTTAAATGTTTTGCCAACCCTTCAAGAACAATACAAGAACAAAACGTAATTAAATGATGTGAAGAGCCGACTCATTGGAAAAGATACTGATGCTAAAATATTGAGGGCAGGAGGAGAAGGGGGTGGCAGAGAATGAGATGGTTAGATGGTATCACCAACTCAATGGACATGAGTTTGAGCAAACTCCGGGAGCTGGTGAAGGGCAGGGAAGCCTGGCAGGCTGCAGCCCATGGGGTCGCAAACAGTCAGACATGACTTGGCAACTGAAGAACAAAACTGTTTTATAACTGTCAGACATTGGAGGAGTCGAAGAGGTGACAGTTGGCTTCAACAGACGGGGAGGAAGGAAGGAATCTGCTCCTAGTTGAATGCACTCCATTTGCCCTCACAGTCCAGAAAGGGGACTCCCTTTTGTTATGAGGGACGCCTCAGGAAAATCCCAATGGGGCTTTGGACTATATAAAAATTAGATATAGAACAAATCTTTCTTCTTACAGAAATAACCCAGTGATCAATGCTTTTAAATAAAATAGCTCAAAGTGGCTGCCTTCCTGAAAAATACTCAGTTTTCTGTATAAGAGAGAAAGACTATCACAAAGATATCTTCTTGAGTCCTGCTTTTTGTTTCTGTATGTTTTTTGTATGATTCTCTTATGTATTTTTAGAGGAACTCATCACTTTATATCCCAAATAAAGAATATTGAAATGAGATTTCACTACGGGGGAAGACTGTAACTCAGTTTTACATAAGCTCAGAATCTTGACCTTAAGAAGTTCATTTAAGAATAATGACACTCTCTCCCTTTTTTGTTGGAATAGGATTAGTCCACCAAGACTGTAGAAACTCAGGTCAAATGCCAGGTAGTCTTTTGGTGGGTAGTCTTCTCCTGATCATTAAGCAAACAGTGAGCCCAAGTCTAAGGACCAGGGAATATTCCCACAGCTGGGCAGAAGGCAAAAAGCAGCAGAGTAACACCCATGTATTGTCTGGAGGTTGTGTCTGATAGTGAACTCAGGGTATATGTTACTGCTTTGGCTTGTTTCTTGATTTCCTGAAATTTCCATCTTATTGGGATCCAAGGAATCAAAGGACATTCTAGCCCTGACATAGGAGGCCTTCCTAATTCACCAGACCCTAAAACATCTGTATCTTTCATCCTATCCAGCCAGCCATAGCTGACCCACTGAGCTGAACACTGACACAGGTGGTCAATACGATGTGTGGTCAAGAACCAGTCAGGTTTACTTTTCCAAGAACTTCTTTCAGATGACAGAAGTTGGATACTGAGTCAGAAAACAGAGTAGGAGATGAAAGTCCAGGGACTCCTGTTGATGTCCTGTTAGACATGGTCCTGCTTCTTATAAGAATTTAAGGATCTGTCATAAACATTTATCATAAGGACAAACTAAACTCACTGATTTGCCACAAAACCATCTCTGAGTCAGAGCACATGCAAGACTCGCTAGTCTATTAAGGGAATCAGAGGGGAAGGAGTGACGTGGGTGGGGGGAATAGTGCAGAGTTCATTTCAGAGGGAAGAAGCTGGTGTCTGTATGAAGATTCCAATGATGGTGAGTTTTTACATTTTTACTACCATTTTTGTTTTCTGATGGTAACACATGTGGATTGTAGAATTCAGAAGAGCACAAAAAATAAAAATAACGTGAACTTCCCTGGTGGCTCAGTGGATAAGAATCTGCCTGCCAATGCAGGGGATACAGGTTTGATCCCTAGTCCAAGAAGTTTCCACATACCATGGAGCAACTAAGCCAGGGTGCCCCAACTACTGAGCCCACACTCTAGAGCCCAGGAGCTGCAACTATGGAGCCTGTTGCAGCTATGGAAGCTTATGTGCCTAGAAACTGTGCTCCACACCAAGAGAAGCCACAGCAAAGAGAAGCCCTCATACTGCATCAAAGAGTGTGCTTGCCACAACTAGAGAAAGCCCACACAAAGCAACGAAGACCCAGCATACCCAAAAATCAATAAATAATTTTTAAAGAGCCAATAGTAAAATAATAATAGTAATATGTACTCTAAGCATTAGGCACCATTGATGATTTGCTGTCGATATTTATAGTCAGTTATATCTCTTTTTTAAAAAGCAGGATTGTGATGTATATGCTATTTAAAACTTTTGCCCACCTGATATAACTTGAGCAAATATTAAATCACTATGTAGTATTTCATTGTATTTCAGTCCCCCTAATGTTGGACACTGAAGCTATTTCCATTTTTTTTACACTTGGAAGATATCCTAAAATAAGCATCCTTGTGACAGTATTTATTTAAAGTGTTTGCATACACCTCTGATTATTTCGTCCATAGAGCAATCTCTGAGAGGAAAAGATATTTCCTATCAGATCAAGGTAAGCCTGAAAGCATTTCTGAATATAAAACCAAGAGAGGAAAACATAATAAAAAGTACCTATATGTTTGGACTCTTAAAAATGGAAAATTAGGCTTCTTTTCTCCATTTTTGCCTACACCTAAGGACATGGCTTACTGCCCAGGTACACATAAGTGGGTGGAAGCGTTGGCTACTACGATATTAGCAGGAGGGAGCTGCGGGATTTATTTCAGTGAACAAATTCCAAAGGTACCAACAGATATAGACACCAAATATCCAAATATGACTATTTGAACCTAGAAGATCCCTGTCTTGGTCAGATGTCTCCTTTGAGTCTGGGCTCTCTTCTCATGTAATCAATATGTGCAACTCTGACCCACATGCAGAATTACCTTCAAGAGGATAAGAGAGAGAATAAAGAGGTGATTGCACATGCCTTATGGTTCCCTCAATCTTTTCCTTTTATTTAGGTTAGAAGTTTTAAAGAACAAATGCCATTTAAGCCTATTAAAAAGCTTATTTGTTCTAACATGATGCACAAAAACACATTGGTGAATTATCAAGCTGACGGTGCACTTAGTAATGAGTGAGGATTAATGTCTGTGCAGAAATGTGATTCATGAATAAAAACCAATTTAAAATTAAACTCTAGACATACACAGTCATTTGTAAGCTTTGAAAAGAAGACTGTGCTGAGTTGTGAATTATATTTGCATGGGACTGAGGTAAGAGTTATGGAACCATGAGGCAAGAAGAGGTGTTGGGTCAGCTATTCTGCTCTGCCTGTGGGGCAGGTGGGCCGCCACAGCCAGCCACTCTCACCCTGCCTCTGGCCTCTAGACCAGCCCAACACAACATTCTAAAGGTCAGCAACACCGCCTCCAGATTGCTTGCAACTAGACCTTCCTTCTTCATTTCCAGCCGGTCTTCTTCCAATGCTATTTTCACCAGATTCAAAACTCTCAGTAAGTGTTATGGGTTGGACTGCATCCCCCTAAGGACATTGAAGTCCTAAGCCCCAGTACCAGGGCGGGTGACCTTGTTTGGAAATACGGTCTTTACAGATTATCAACTTACAATGAAACCTTTAAAATAGGTCCTAATCAAGTATGAATGTGTTCTTACGAAAAGGGGAAATTTAGACCCAGATACACAGACTAGGAGAAGACCATGTGAACAGGAAGGCAAAGATGGGGGTGTTGCATCTCTAAGCCAAGGAAAGCCAAAGGTTACCAGCAAACCACTAGAGGTGAGAAGAGGCATGGACTAGACTCCCCCCTAACAGTCTTAGAAGGAACCAACTCTGTCAACACCAGGGTCTCAGACATCCAGCCTCCAGATCTGTATGAGAAATACATTTCTGTTATTGAAGCCATTCATTTTGCTATATCTTGTCATGGAAAGTGAGGTTTAGTTGCTCAGTCATGTCCAACTCTTTGTGATCCCATGGACTATAGCTCACCAGGCTTCCCTGTCCACAGGATGCTCCAGGCAAGACTCCTGGAGCGGGCTACCATTCCCTTCTCTGGGGAATCTTCCTGTGCCAGGGATTGAACCCAGGTCTCCTGCACTGCAGGCAAATTTTTTATCATCTGAACCACCAGGGAAGCCCCAGCCAACTAATACCATAATGCTTCCTGACCCAGAGCCAGACTTTGTCCTTGATACTCAGCCTTTCCACGTGTCCAACCTCCAACCCTTCTGCCCTAGTCCCTCACTGACAGGAACCCATCTTCAGCCTGGCCCAGCCATTTGCTACCTGACGTAGTTTGCTGCTCTGAGTATGTGTCTATATAGCAGGGAGGGGATAGGGAGCCTGGGGTCTGGAGAGTGATGGAGAAATTGAAAGGACCGAAAATCAGCTAGTGAGCCTCTGCTGCCTCCACGTGCTTCAGGAGGGAGAGGAGATAAGAGCTGGTTCACTTCCAGAAGCTTCCAGAAAAAGCTGGTCCTGCGTCCCCACTGCAGCCACCTCCAGGGCAGCCTGCTGACCAGGAACATAGATTCTGCAATCAGGTGGCATCTTGACTCTACCGTTCACTGGTCGTGTGACTCAGGGCAAATTAGATCTCTGTGCCTCAATTTCTCCACCTATAAAGTGGAAACAATAGTCCCTACTTTACTGGGTTATCATGAGGATTTAAAAAGTCAGTACATGTGATGTGATGGCACAATGTTCAGAGTAAATGCAGTTATTTGCTTTGTAAAAAAATTCTGTAGGATGGTATGGCCCAGTTTTCTTGGGACTGTCTCAGTGTGTACTGTGGTTTTGGCATTATTATAGCCCCAGCAACAAGTTTCCCCCTGCCCCTGCAAACCTTTACTCTTACAAGAGGTACAACCTACGAGGTGTGGAATAAATAAGATACAGGATATAATGTGCCACACAGAGAAAATAACCAATATTTTATAATAACTTTATATGGAGCTTAATTTATAAAAATATCAAATCACTTATGTTGTATACCTAAAACTAATATAGTAAGTCAACTACACTTTATGAAAATAAACATTTAAAAATTTAAAAAATATCCATGGTCACTTTTTTAACCAGTGCCTCCTCTGATTCTGAAATATGAGGTCATTTCCAGGGAGGCCTCAGTTTCGTGCTTTGGTATCTGAAGTATTATATCCCCTCTGAGAGGCAGAAGAAGGGCGTTCCTGAGGCAGCTTGGTTTTGAGTATTCCTGCTGACTACCCACCACCATCCCACGGCTTGGTGCTTCCTGTCACCACGTCCTGGGAAACCTACCCTTCCTTCTCCTGGTTAACCATCACAAGTGCAGAAACCCTGAAGTCAGTCAGCAGTAACTACTTTATTATCAGCTGCAAGGGATTATGAGGGCACAAACTAAATGCAGGGTGGTGATTACATAGACAGAGACATAGTCCAGTTTCATGGAGAGATCTATCATTGCTTTCGAGGAGATGCTCACCTACACTCCCTTCTCTTCCCAGAGCAGGCTTCTCTGACTGGCTCCAAAGATATCCTGCATTATCTTTCATTTCCAACCTGCTTTTATTCAGAGTTGAGCCCTGCTCAATTACGTATGCACTCCAGCCTGGTCTCAGCTGATTCTTCTTCCCCCACTTTTCCCTCCCTCCCTTTTAATAAGTGTTTATTGATCTGTCTATTATGTGCCAGGCATAGTTCTAAGTGTTAGAGACATGGTAGTGAATAAGACAGAAGAAGTCTGTGTCTTTGTGGAACTGTATTCTCCTGGGGAAAAAGGAACATCAGACAAACAAATATAGATAGATAGATAGATCAGCTCAGTTCAGTTGCTCTGCTGCTGCTGCTAAGTCGCTTCAGTTGTGTCTGATTCTGTGCGACCCCATAGATGGCAGCCCACCAGGCTCCCCGTCCCTGGGATCCTCCAGGCAAGAATACTGGAGTGGGTTGCCATTTCCTTCTTCAATGCATGAAAGTGAAAAGTGAAAGTGAAGTTGCTCAGTCGTGTCCAACTCCTAGCGACCCCATGGACTGCAGCCTACCAGGCTCCTCTGTCCATGGGATTTTCTGGAGTGGGTTGCCATCATGCCCAACTCTTTGCGACTCCATAGACTGCAGAATGCCAGGCTTCCTTGTCCTTCACTATCTCCTGGAGCTTGCTCAAAGTGAGGGGATGACATCCAACCGTCTCATCCTCTGTTGTCCCCTTCTCCTCCTGCCTGCCTTATATGGCATTATAGATTAGGGTTGGTAAAAATTTTTTCTCTAAAGGGACAGACAGTTAATATTTTAGGTATTGTTGGCCTCTGTTGCAAGTATTCAACTCTGCCCTGGTAATGGAATGTCACCACAGACATACCATGGTGTGGTTGTGTTCTAATTTAGTTATAAAAGTAGATAGCAGGCCAGATAAGGTGGTCAGTCAAAGCCCCTCTGAGGAGCAGAGCTTTGCAATAGGCCCTAAATGATGGAAAAGAGAAAGTCATGGCTCAGAGTGGTCTAGGCAAAGGCATCAGCTGGTGTGAAAATCTTAACAGAAGAATGAGCTTGGAATGTTCTAGAATGGGGGGGGAAATCAGTATGACTGCAATATATTGAGGAGAACAACTAGAAAAGTCGTGAGAGAGGGAACCAGAGCCTAGGTAAGTGATTGGGACTTTATACTAAGTGAAACTGCAGGCATTGGAGAATTTTAGACAAAAGAGTGGCATAATCTGAGTTATGTTTTTCAAAGTTTGCTCTGGTTGCTATGGGAAGAACAAATGATTTAGGGGATAATAAGTGACCACAGAGACTTGTCAGGGGCCCACTGGTGTAGAGTCCCATGAGGGGCCAATTTTTACCTCTAATCTAAAATGGAAAACTGCCTGAACTTTTCCAGGAGTCCCCTCCACTCTCCCCATTTCAGCAAGGGCTTTTTGATTGCAAGCAGTATTGAATGACTTGAGTGAAAAGGGAATTTACTAGAAAGGAATGGGAATGGGTATCTAAATATCAGCCTGGGAAAGGACAGGAAAGTATTGAAGAGCTGTGAAAGGACCCCTTAAATGAGAATCAGCTCCACACAATGAAAAAAAAAAATTCTGAATCACTAAGATTCCTTAGAGTCCAGTTGGGTGAGCGTTTGCCGTAAGCCCACCCTTGGAGAGCATAGCACCTTGACTTCAAGTCTCAGCACACACGATGAGGGAGATGTGATTACCCCAATAAGGAAGTAGGGTGTCGCTACCACTGGGGAGAACGGACACTGGGTGGCCCAATTATAACAACCACCTTCAAGATCCTTTTTTTCTGGTGTTCGGTTTCTACTGAAGAGAAAACCTCTTTTCTTCCTTTAATTGTTCTCCCACCATTAGGTTTAGTTCCCCTTAGAAAGAAGACATTTATTGGGCTAGAAAAACATGTCCTGTTTATCCATGTCCCCCACCGCACACCACCCAGAGATCAATTTCCTTGAAAACGCTGCTTTGATGAGGACAGTTAGAATTGTGTCATCTGGAAGTCAGGTTGCTCCCCTGACCTGCTTTGTCTCACCCACCTGAATCAGGACTTTAAACTGGCCACATGGTTTTCCTTGCTGTGCCCAAAGATAGCAAGCATATCGACTCTTTGGCTTATGCTTTTTCTCTCAACTAAAGCTCTTCTGGATATTCTGAGGTGTTTACTGAGTACCACTATAAACAAGGCAGGGCTTCCCCAGTCAGTCAAATGGTAAAGAATTTGCCTGCCGTGCAGGAGACCCAGGTTTGACCCCTGGGTTGGGAAGATCCCCTAAATGAGTGAAAGGCAATCCACTCTAATATTCCTGCCTGGAGAATCTCATGGACGGAGGAGCCTGGAGAGCTATAGACAATAGAATTGCAAAGAGTCCTTTAGGACTGAAGCAACTTCGTTCACACGCATAAAGATGTATACAATATATATTGTTTTTGTTGTTCAGTCGCCCAGTTGTGTCCACCTCTTTGTGACCCCATGGACTGCAGCACGCCAGGCCTCCCTGTCTCTCACCATCTCCCAGAGTTTGCCCAGGTTCATTTGGAACTTAAGAGTGAATTTGATAGTATAGGTTTCTATGTCCAAAACAAAGGAAATATTTGAAACCACTAGTTTTGCTGCAAATCTTGGGGAAAAAAGGCAATGGCTGCACCCTCCTTAGGGGATCTTCCTGGATCCAGAAATCTAACCTGTGTCTCCCACACTGCAGGCAGATTCTTTACTCGCTGAGCCATCCGGAAGCCACCATAATATTATCCTCTTTTATAAATAAGAAAACAGGCTCAAAAAACTTATGTGATTTGTCCACAATTATACAGCTATTTTAAAAAGCCATTACAAGGTTTCTCCTATTCCATGATGATATATGAATATGTATGTTTAAACTACTTACAATGGGATTATAAAGGGGTTGCTAAGTTGCATCCATTAAAAAGTCAAATCATCATGTACTTGTATATGTGACTCATCCAACTCTTCTTAAAGAGTCTTGGGTGGAAAGTGCTGACCATAGATCCTTTCCACCTCTCAGTGTTCATTGTCTATGGATATGGGGAGGATGGTCTACCCATAATATGCATGCATAGAAACTATACCCATACCCGCACAATCCCCAAAAGAATACATAATTAGACAGCTGTGCATACTGACTGTGAAGAGGGAAAAGGGAGACAAGTGAATAAACAAGGGAATAACGAAAGAGAGGATCCAGAGGTGAAAGATTGAGACTGGGTCACATGACCAAGGGAATCCAGAATTCCTATGATTCTTCATTGATGGAGCTAGATTTGCAGCCTCAAAGGTTTTTAAATTGTTAATTTTGGGGCTACATTTGCATTTAGACATATTAATAAATTTCTCACACTAATTATTTCTAACTAATTTCTCCAAAAATTAACACAGATTAAAAAGAAAACATTAACTTTCTATGACAAAAACAATTATCAGGACTTATAAACAGAACCTGTATAAAAGCATCAGCTTAGCAAACAAAAGGATATCTGCTGTTATATATAGAAGAGGCATTCGGCATGGATTGAAATGCAGACAAAATGAACACACTAAGAATGTGACAAATTTTTATGCAAGCATAATTTCATTCCAGATAGGCAACAATTCTTTTTTAAAATGAAATGACTAAAATCTAGCAAAGGAGCTAGTAATGACTACATCACTTCTCATATTTCTTTTAAGAAATTAAATTAAACCCTTTTTTCATTTTGATGGGCAAAAAAAGTAAAATGCCCAGAAAACAATAGCGTTTCGGGTTTTGAAACAGTAAGCAAGTCCTTCTCATTTCCCACAAAGATTCACTTCCCCGGTGTGGGTTTGTCATCAGGGAATATACGTGTGTTTTTACAGCTGTTAAAAACCCATGAATTCTAGGGTTTGTGACAGAGAGACTAAACTGCCTTTAATGATGGTGGTGTGCACAATAATTTGAGATAGTGTATGCCACACTGCACAAAATAGATCATAATATCATCAAATGGGTATTAGAACTGCAACCTCCGTATATTAATGAAAATGGTAGGCATCAGAATAAAGCATCGTGGCTGCTGGGGAAGAATCATCTTAGAAACAATCTTATGATTTGAACAACAGATAACCACAGTGCAACTGAACTGTCAAATATTAACTGCATTTGGAATAGGGAGCTGGAAGGGGAGAAGAGGGAGCAGGAACCAAGAAATGGCACTCACCTAACTGGCTTTATCAACACTAACCTGAAATACTTTGCCATGCCTGTTGTTCAGTCTGTTATATATAGTCCTACAGAAGGAAGTGTGGCCGTCGTCATGTGCAGGGTTTAGACACATACTTAAGAAATCCCGATTTAAATATACAAGTGATCTCCTTGGGGGGAAACTGCTTTAAATTATAAACCTGGGGAGGGTAGGTAGGACAAAGAGGAACAAAAAGAGGGAATGGGGAAGAGGTGGCAGGGGAAAGAATTTCCACATTCCTCACTTCATACAATCACGGTCTTGCTCCATTACTTTCTATGACCACCAAGTACTTTAGGGGACCCTTTTTTTCTGTAGCAGGTCAATGTTCTTTATAAAGAGAAGCAACAGGAAAAGGGCAGTGGTTTTGTGCTGTGAAGGAAAACTACAGAAACCCATTAAAGGGAAAGACGGAACAATATTCCTTAGGATATGTTCCCTCCTGTAGCTTTTTTGTACTTGCCAAACCTCATTTCAAGGACAAACAGTTGTCCTTTCATGAACTGCAACTAAAGGAGCATGATATTTTAGGCAGAAAGATGGAGAGAGATTTCATTTCTCTCACTCTTGTAGGTATAAAAAGAGTGCATTTGGCTCTAGAAACAATTACTTGTTGCTTTTCTTAACACGGGACACAAACCATTTGTGACATTTATGTACAAGCGCTTAGAGACAAGGCTACCGAGAAAAATACAGTGAATAGTTACTGAAACAGGCGTGAGAAAGCAAAATGGAAGTTCAATTTCAAGGAAGATTCAATAACCAAAAAATCTACTCAAGTATCAAAGAGAAAGGGAAAATAGTAACATTAAAAAAAAGAAAGAGCTGCAGTCAAGTATTGCTCTAAGGGGAGTTCACCAAGGAGGGACTGCAAGAGCTAAATAATACTAACAGGCTTCAACTTGGGGTTAAATAGATAAGATAGTAATAGTATTTGTCTTTTTCTTGCAATTTTCCCCTAACAGTCTCAAAGTACCTCACACATATACTGGAAAATAAGAAGTTTCTGACCATAGTAGCAGCTAAACATTTGAACAAGTTGTCCAAGGAGTTTGAAGCATCTGCTTTGGAGATCCCTAAAATTAAGTGGCTTCTTCATTGTTATGGACCATTGTTTTTCAGGCTTCAGTTTACATCAACATTTGGAGGGTTTGCTAAAATATGGATTTCTGGAGCTACCAGTGGAGTTTCTAATTCCACAGGTCTAAGAAGTGGAACAGACTGAAAAGTCTGCATTTGTAACAGATTCTGAGTGATGCCATTGTTGTGGCTCCAGGGAACACTCTGGTCAAAGGCATGTGCGAGTGTGCTAAATTGCTTCAGTTGTGTCCAACTCTTTGTGACCCTATGGACCATAGCCTGCCAGGCTCCTCTGTCCATGGAATTCTCCAGGCAAGAATGTTGAAGTGGGCTGTCATGCCCTACTCCAGGGGATCTTTATCACCCAAGGATGGAACCTGAGTCTTCTGCCTTGGTAGGTGGGTTCTTTACTACTAGCACCATCTGGGAAGCCCTGGTTAAGGGTATAGATCTGTCTAATAATGGAAACAATCACTGTCTATTTATCTCTGGCAGTGTGCAGGCCATGTGCACTGTGTTAGGTGGATGCCACATTCCTCACTATTGTACCTACCAAATGTGAAGCTACAGATGAGACATAATAAACTATTTCTCAAGTCACTCAGCAGGTTAGTGACAGTGCTGTTATTAAAACATGTGTTTGTGCTTAGTCCTTTCTCATTCTTTGCGACCCCATGGACTGTAGCCTGCCAGGCGCCTCTGTCCATGGGATTTCCCAGCCAAGAACACTGGAGTGGGTTGCCATTTCCTTCTCCAAGGGATCTTCCTGACCCAGGGATTGAACTCGGGTCTCCTGCATTGAAGGCAAATTCTTTACCATCTGAGCCACCAGGAAACCCACCCTTATATAAAGAACATCTTTAAACGTTTCTAATAATTTCATATATCAGAGCACCTTATCTGTATCCTGAGAAATCTGTATGTGGGTCAAGAAGCAATTGTTGGAACCAGTTATGGAATAACAGAGGGTTCAAAATTGGAAAGGAGTATGTACAACAAGGCTGTATATGGCCACCCTGTTTATATAACTTCATGTAGAGTATATCATGTGAAATGCCAGGCTGGATGAAGCACAAGCTAAAAATCAAGATTGCTGGGAGAAACATCAACAACCTCAGATATGCAGATGATACCATTCTAATGACAGAAAGTGAAGACGAACTAAAAAGTCTCTTGATGAAGGAGAAGGAGGAGTGAAAAAATGGCTTAAAACTCAACATTCAAAAAATTAAGATCATGGCAGCCAGTCCCATCACTTCATGGCAAATAGAAGGGGAAAAAGTGAAAGTAATGACAGGTTTTACTTTTGTTGGGCTCCAAAATTACTGCGGATGGTGACTGCAGCCATGAAATTAAAAGACACTTGCTCCTTGGAAGGAAAGCTATGACAAACCTAGATAGCATATTAAAAAGCAGAAACATCCCTTTGCCAATAAAGGTCTGTATAGTCAAAGCTATGGTTTTTCCAGTAGTCATGTATGGATGTGAGAGTTGGACCTTAAAGAAGGCTGAGTACTGAAGAGTTGATGCTTTCAAATTGTGGTGCTGGAGAAGACTCGAGAGTCCCCTGGACTGCAAGGAGACCAAACCTGTCAGTTCTAAAGGAAATCAGTCCTGAATACTCATTGGAAGACCTCATGATGAAGCTGAAGCTCCAATACTTTGGTCACCTGATGCGAAGAGCTGACTTATTGGGAAAGACCCTGATGCTGGGAAAGACTGAAGGCAAAAAGAGGAGCGGGCAACAGAGGATGAGATGGCTGGACAGCATCACTGACTCAACGGACATGAACTTGAGCAAACTCTGCAAGACAGTGGAGGACAGAAGGACCTGGCCTGCTGCAGTCCACCGGGTCGCAAAAAGCCAGACGTGACTTAGCACTGTACAGCAACAACAACACAGTAATTTCAAATGGTGGATTTATGGGTTCCAGACCTATAAATTTCATATGCGGGTACTGAGCCCTTGAAATAGTTTTCAAATTAAGACATACTAGATATGTAAAATACAAATAAGACAATATGAAAATAAAAATGTAAAATAATAATTTTTACATTGGTTACATATTGAAACGATAATGTTTTGGCTATACTGAATTAAGTAGGTATATTATTGATGTAAATTTTTCCTCTTCTTACTTCCGTTATTGTGACTATTAGTAAATTTAAAATTACAGATTTTAATAGAAATATAATGGCTAGCACTATATTTCTACTGGACAGGACTCTTATAGTTCCTAAAGAGAATTAAGCCAACTGACAGGTGGAGAGTACATTAGGGTTTTTTGAAAGTCAGTGCACTGAAAAGTCAATCTCTACTACAAAAGAACCAGGAGAGATCTATTATAGATTATCTCCACCTGGCAAATGTCAAAAACGCTGGTCTTAAATACTTCAGCTACTGCCCTTCAGGTGCCCTTGATACCAGGGTCACTGGCCAGATAAGTTTTGGTCCATCTCAAGCAGGACTTACATTCAGTGTTACACTACATAGCGCTGTATGATATTTGATGAATGAATGGGTGAATGAATATCTCCCTCATCTTGACTATAACAGTTTGGGCAGAAATATTTATGTTTCTTAATCACTGTAAAGTGCCCTATGCACAGCAAGTTTTCAGTAAACATCTGTTGAAGGCACGGCAGCTTGGGAGTACTGGGGAGGAGGATGGGTGATGAGGTAAAGGCCTATGCCACCTAGGAATATTTGGTTTGGCTAAACACAAACACAGTTCAAACTAACAAACTCACCACAGAGGGCCCAGACATCATTCTTATAGCCACAGGTCTGAACTTTGTGCCTTATTTAATTATGAAATCTGTGATTCAATGTTTGTGGCACATTCTCCAAGTTGCAATTTGCATAGCAGAAAGTGAGTCCAGCGTGCATTTTTTTCATGAAACATTTCAGAAACTCTGAAAAGAGACCTGAAAATTAGAATACCCATGGTTTCCTTGGTGCTACCTACAAAGAAATAAAACTCAGGCATTTAGAAGACTAAGTGGCATTGGCAAGTCAGCAGTGGACATTTGAATCCTGGCTAAATGGAGTGTTTCCATGGATGCTTACAATTCTTCTTCACTTCTTGCTTCTGTTTACTCTTTATTCAAATTTAAAAGAGTAAAATTAGAAAGAGTAAAACATAACAAAGACTGAAGTTAGAAAAACTGAGATTTCTACTTAGCAAACTCAAGAACATGAATATTTTTCAAGAGTAGGAAATAAAGAATAGTTTCAGATTTTATAATAGGTAGGCTAAGCATTGGCAGAGGCTCCAAAATCACTGCAGATGGTGACTGCAGCCATGAAATTAAAAGACGCTTACTCCTTGGAAGGAAACTTATGACCAACCTAGATAGCATATTCAAAAGCAGAGACATTACTTTGCCAACAAAGGTCTGCCTATTCAAGGCTATGGCTTTTCCAGTAGTCACGTATGGATGTGAGAGTTAGACTATAAAGAAAGCTGAGCGCCAAAGAATTGATGTTTTTGAACTGTGGTGTTGGAGAAGACTCTTGTGAGTCCCTTGGACTGCAAGGAGATCCAACCAGTTCATCCTAAAGGAGATAAGTCCTGAATATTCATTCCAAGGATTGATGTTGAAGCAGAAACTCCAATACTTTGGCCAACTGATGTGAAGAACTGACTCATCTGAAAAGACCCTGATGCTGGGAAAGAATGAAGGCAGGAGGAGAAGGGGATGACAGAGGATGAGATTGTTGGATGGCATCACCAACTCAATGGACATGAGTTTGAGTAAACTCCGGGAGTTGGTGATGGACAGGGAGGCCTGGGGTGCTGCAGTCCATGGGGTTGCAAAGAGTCAGACACAATTGAGCAACTGAACTGAAATGAAGACTAAGCATGTGCTTTGGTGGCAGTGGTTTAGTCATTAAATAGTGTCTAACTATTTGTGACTCCATGGGCTGTAGCCCACCAGGATCCTCTGTCCATGGAATTCTCCAGGCAAGAATATTGTAGTGGGTTGCCATTTCCTTCTCCAGGGGATCTTCCAAACCAAACAATCGAACCTACGTCTTCTGCATTGCAGTCTCCTGCATTGCTGGCAGATTCTTTACCACTGAGCCAGTGGATATTTCAGCATGTGTTTTCATTATCAGTAAATAATGGGCACAAGAAAGATTTTCTTTTTCAAATATGAAAAAAGGTCATCCAGGTAATCATCATGGGACAAATTAAAAACTAATAAACTGATGTCATTCTTATGTAGCTTAGTGTTGCTTATTTTGATTTAAATATAGGGATGGACATCATAAATTTAATAGCTCTTAGATCTTAATCTGGACCTGGAAGGGTGTAATTACAACATGATGTATTACCCACACTTGAAAATACTGTGGGTCAATCCAGGGTCTCCAGATGATAAGTTTACACAGTAAAGTTAAATGGAAAGTGGTCATTATGACAACAATTCCCCTTAAAGGTATTCTACTCTGCCTGTGAAACCCTGCGTTTTCAGTTAGGCTGGTCTCTAAGAATCCATAGTTAAGAGAATTAGATAACATATTTTGCCTAGCAACGATGGTTATTTTTTTTTCTTAAATATAATCAAGGAAAACAGAATCTGCAAGAAAGATACTGAGACCATAAAAAAATATATATCAAGAGGATTTTTAGGGCAGCAAAATCATTCAGATTATCTATATGATTCTATAATGGCAGATTCATGTCATACATTTGTTAAAATCTATGAATGTACAACAAAAAAACCGAACTTTGTGATAATGACAAATAAAAGTTATTTCATCAGTTGTAACCCATGTACCACACAGATGCAGGATGCTGATAGTGGAGAGGCTGTGTGTGTGTGTGTGTGTGTGTGTGTGTGTGGTGGGGACAGGGTATGTGAGAACTCTGAACTCTCTTCTCAACTTTGCTGTGAACCTAAAACTGCTCTAAAAATAAAGCCTATTACTTCACATATATCTTGTATTTTATTTCTATCTATAGGTCTGCATCAGATCAAAAAAACATTTTTCTATTTAGTGTGAGCTTTTGCTCACACTAGATAGATAGAAATTGGGTATATAGTACTGGTAGGCTGGTGGTCAATCTAAAGAAGAGAAGAAATAAATCTCACCTCACTGACTTGGGGATGGAAAAGAAATCTTGAAGAATGTGGGGGAGGAGAAGGAAGAGAATAAAGAAAAATGAGACAGAGAAAGAGAGTGAGGAAAGTAGGGAAGAGAGAGGGCCCTGTTGAAATTGTTGGCCTGAGGTTCTCCATGCTCACGGTCTGTATATATGGGTGTGGAGTCTAGGCCTGGGAAGTGGTGGTTGCTATCAATGTGTGAGATCCAGGATGAAAGGATCAGTCACATCATAAGCACTTAGAGAACAGCTTTAGACTAGGTGAGCTTGGTATAATGAATAAGGCATTTAAAACTCAGCCAGAAGCCTCTGCACATGGGCCCAAGCTAAGAAGCAGGCACAGCCCTTTGGCCCTGGGAACTCTGGTCTGATGTCCCTGGTGTGAGGCCTCTTCATGCAGAATGCTGTGGGCAAGTGAAACTGCAGGAAGCACAAAGGGAAAAAAAGGAGTGTGTGAGAGTTCCTGTTGCTCCACATCCTAGCCAGCATTTGATGTTGTCACTGCTTCAATTCGAATTATAGGGGTCCCAGAGGAAGAAGAGAAAAAGAAAGGGTATGAGAAAATTTTTGAAGAGATTATGGTTGAAAATTTCCCCAACATGGAAAAGCAAATAGTCAGTCAAATCCAAGAGGCACAAAGAGTCCCATATAGGATAAACCCAAGGAGAAACACGCCAAGACACATACTAATCAAACTAACAAAGACTAAACACAAAGAAAGAATATTAAAAGCAGCAAGGGAGAAGCAACAAGTAACATACAAGGGAATATCCATATGCTTAACAGCTGATCTTTCAGCAGAAACTCTGCAGGCCAGAAGGGAATGGCAGGATATATTTAAAGTATTGAAAGGGAAAAATCTACAACCAAGAATACTGTACCCGGCAAGGATCTCATTCAAAATTGATGGAGAAATCAAAAGATTTTCAGACAAGCAAAAGTTAAGAGAATTCAGTTCAGTTCAGTTCAGTTGTTCAGTTGTGTTCGACTCTTTGCAACCCCATGGACTGCGGCACGCCAGGCCTCCCTGTCCATCACCAACTCCCAGAACTTACTCAAACTCATGTCTATTGAGTCGGTGATGCCATCCAACCATCCCATCCTCTGTCATCCCCTTTTCTTCCTGCCTTCAATCTTTCCCAGCATCAGAGTCTTTTTAGATGAGTCAGTTCTTCATATCAGTTGGCCAAAGTATTGGAGTTTCAGCTTCAGCATCAGTCCTTCCAATGAATAGTTGGGACTGATTTCCTTTAGGATGGACTGGTTGGATCTCCTTGCAGTCCAAGGGACTCACAAGAGTCTTCTCCAACACCACAATTCAAAAGCACCAATACTTCAACACTCAGTTTGCTTTATAGTCATTCTTTATAGACATTCATGCATGACTACTGGAAAAACTATAGCTTTGACTAGATGGACCTTTGTTGGCAAAGTAATGTCTCTGCTTTTGAATATGCTGTCTAGGTTGGTTATAACTTTCCTTCCAAGGAGTAAGCATCTTTTAAATTCATGGCTGCAGTCACCATCTGCAGTGATTTTGGACCCCCCAAAATAAAGTCTGTCACTATTTCCATTGTTTCCCCATCTATTTTCTTGAAGTGATGGGACTGGATGCCATAATCTTTGTTTTCTGAATGTTGAGCTTTAAGCCAACTTTTTCACTTTCATCTTTCACTTTCATCAAGGGGCTCTTTAGTTCTTTGTTTTCTGCCATAAGTATGGTATCATCTGCATCTCTGAGGTTATTGATATTTCTCCCAGCAATCTTGATTCCAGCTTATGCTTCATCCAGTCCAGCATTTCTCATGATGTACTCTGCCTATAAATTAAATAAGCAGGGTGACAATATACAGCCTTGATGCCTGGCACCTGACTGGTGCCAATTCCTTTCCCAAATTGGCACTAGTCTGTTGTTCCATGTCCAGTTCTAAATGTTGCTTCTTCAACTGACAAACAACTAATCTCAAAAATATACAAGCAACTCCTACAGCTCAATTCCAGAAAAATAAATGACCCAATCAAAAAATGGGCCAAAGAACTAAATAGACATTTCTCCAAAGAAGACATACAGATGGCTAACAAACACATGAAAAGATGCTCAACATCACTCATTATCAGAGAAATGCAAATCAAAACCACTATGAGGTACCATTTCACGCCAGTCAGAATGGCTGCAATCCAAAAGTCTACAAGCAATAAATGCTGGAGCGGGCATGGAGAAAAGGGAACCCTCTTACACTGTTGATGGGAATGCAAACTAGTACAGCCACTATGGAGAACAGTGTGGAGATTCCTTTAAAAACTGGAAATAGAACTGCCTTATGATCCAGCAATCTCACTGCTGGGCATACACACTGAGGAAACCAGAAGGGAAAGAGACACGTGTACCCCAATGTTCATCGCAGCACTGTTTATAATAGCCAGGACATGGAAGCAACCTAGATGTCCATCAGCAGATGAATGGATAAAGAAAGCTGTGGTACATATACACAATGGAGTATTACTCAGCCATTAAAAAGAATACATTTGAATCAGTTCTAATGAGGTGGATGAATCTGGAGCCTATTATACAGAGTGAAGTAAGCCAGAAAGAAAAACACCAATACAGTATACTAACGCATATATATGGAATTTAGAAAGATGGTAACAATAACCCTGTATACGAGACAGCAAAAGAGACACCGATGTACAGAACAGTCTTTTGGACTCTGTGGGAGAGGGAGAGGGTGGGATGATTTGGGAGAATGGCACTGAAATAGGTATAATATCATATATGGAACGAGTCGCCAGTCCAGGTTCGATGCATGATACTGGATGCTTGGGGCTGGTGCACTGGGACAACCCAGAGGGATGGTATGGGGAGGGAGGAGGGAGGAGGGTTCAGGATGGGGAACACATGTATACCTGTGGCGGATTCATTTCGATGTTTAGCAAAAGCAATAAAATATTGTAAAGTTTAAAAATAAAATAAAATTAAAAAAATAAAAATAAATGTTGCTTCTTGACCTTCATACAGATTTTTCAGGAAGCAGGTCAGGTGGTCTGGTATTCCCATCTCTTTCAGAATTTTCCACAGTTTGTTGTGATCCAAACAGTCAAAGGCTTTGGCATAGTCAATAAAGCAGAAGTAAATGTTTTTCTGGAACTCTCTTGCTTTTTCTGTGATCCAGAAGATGTTGGCAATTTGATATCTGGTTCCTCTGCCTTTTCTAAATCCAGCTTGAACAACTGGAAGTTCACAGTTTATGTACAGTTGAAGCCTGGCTTGAAGAATTTTGAGCATTACTTTGCTAGCATGTGAGATGTGTGCAATTGTGCAGTAGTTTGAGCACCACCAAACCTTTACAACAAATGTTACGGGACTTATATAGTCAAGAAATACAAGAGAAGAAAAAAGATCTATAAAATCAACCCAGAACAATTAAGAAAATGGCAATAGGAACATATATATCAATTACTTAAATGTAAATGGATTAAATGCTCCAACTGAATGACACAAACTGACTGAGTGGATACAAAAACAAGATCCATATATATGCTGTCTACAAGAAGCCCATTTCAGACCTAAAGACACTATAGACTGAAAGTGAGAGGATGGAAAAATATATTCTATGAAAAGGGGAAGCAAAAGAAACCTGGAGTAGCAATCCTCATATCAGAGAAAATAGACCTTAAAATAAAGAAGATTCCAAGAGATAAGGAAGGGCACTACATAATGATCAAGGGATCAATCCAAGAGGAAGACATAACAATTGTAAATACCTATGCACTCAACATAGGAGCACCTCAATACATAAGAAATACTAACAGACATAAAAGGAGAAATTGACAGTAACACAATAATAGTAGGAGACTTTAACACCCCACTCACACCAATGGACAGATCATCAAAACAAAATTAATAAGGAAACACAAGTCTTAAATGGTATATTAGATGAGATGGATCTCATTGACATCTTCAGGACATTACATCCAAATGCAGAAGAATACACCTTCTTCTCAAGTGCACATGGAACATTTTCCAGGATAGATCACATCTTGTGTCACAAACCAAACCTTAGTAAATTTAAGGATATTGAGATCATATCAAGCATCTTCTCCAACCACAGTACTATAAGACTAGATATCAATTACAAGAAAAAAACTGTGAGAAACACAAACACATGGAGATTAAACAATATGTTTCTAAATAACCAACATGTTGCTGAAGAAGTAAAAAAGTAAACAAAAAAATTTTTAGAAACAAATGACAATGAAAACAGGACAACCCAAAACCTATGGGATTCAGCAAAAGCAGTTCTAAGAGGGAAGTTTATAGCAGTACAATTCTACCTCAAGAAACAAGAAAAACATTGAATAGACAATCAAACTTTACACCTAAAACAACTAAAAGAAGAAGAACAACAACAAAAAAAAATTAGTAGAAGTAAATGAAAAAGAAATGAAAGAAACAATAGTAAAGATTAATAAAATGAAAAGCTGATTCTTTGAGAAGATAAACAAAAATGACTAGCTTTTATCCAGATTCATCAAGAAAAAAAGAGAAGAATCAAATCAATAAATTTAGAAATGAAAAAGGAGAGGTTTACAACAGACAATGCAGAAATACAAAGGATTATAAGAAACTATTATGAACAACTATATGTCAATAAAATGGATAACCTGGAAGAAATGGACAGATTCTTAGAAAAGTTCAATCTTCCAAGACTGAACCAGGAAGAAATAGAAATTATGAACAACGCAATTATAAGCACTAAAATTGAAGCTGTGATCAAAAATCTTCCCAAAAGCAAAAGCCCAGGACCAGATGGCTTCACAGGATAATTCTATCAAACATTTAAAGAAGAGCTAATGCCTATCCTTCTAAAACTCTTTCAAAAAATTGCAGAGGAAGAAATACTTCCAAACTCATTCTACGAGGCCACCATCACCCTGATACCAAAACCAGACAAAGATAGCACAAAGAAAGAAAACTACAGGCCAATATCACTGATAAACAAAGATTCAAAAGTCTTCCACAAAATTTTAGCAAACAGAATTTAGCAACACATCAAAAAGTTCATACACCATGATCGAGTTGGGTTTGTTTCAGGAATGCAAGCATTCTTCAATATATGCAAATCAATCAAGGTGATACACCATATTAACAAATTGAAAGATAAAAACCATATGATAATCTTAATGGATGCAGAATAAGCCTTTGACAAAATTAAGCACCCACTTATGATTAAAACTCTTCAAAAAATGGGCATAGAAGGAACTTACCTCAACATAGTAAAGGCCATATATCATAAGCCTACAGAAAACATTATTCTCAATAGGGAAAAACTGAAAGCATTCCCCCTAAGATCAGGAACAAGACAAGGGCGTGCACTTTCACCACTACTATTCAACATAGTTCTGGAAGTCCTAGCTACAGCAATCAGAGAAGAAAAAGGAATAAAAGGAATCCAGATCAGAAAAGAAGTTAAGCTCTCACTGTTTGCAGATGACATGATACTGTACATAGAAAACCCTAGAGATAGCATCAGAAAATAACTAGAGCTAATCAGTGAATTTAGCAAAGTTGCATGATATAAAATCAATACTCAGAAATCACTTGAAAAATCAGAAAGAGAAATTAAAGAATCAATCCCATTCACCATTGCAACAAGAAGAATTAAATATCTAAGAATAAACTTACTTAAGGAAACAAAAGAACTGTTCAAATTATAAGATGCTAATGAAAGAACTTATATGCAGAGTACATCATGAGAAACACTGGGCTGGAAGAAGCACAAGCTGGAATCAAGATTGCCGGGAGAAATATCAATAACCTCAGATATGCAGATGACACCACCCTTATGGCAGAAAGTGAAGAGGAACTCAAAAGCCTCTTGATGAAAGTGAAAGAGGAGAGTGAAAAAGTTGGCTTAAAGCTCAACATTCAGAAAATGAAGATCATGGCATCCGGTCCCATCACTTCATGGGAAATAGATGGGGAAACAGTGGAAACAGTGTCAGACTTTATTTTTCTGGGCTCCAAAATCACTGCAAATGGTGACTGCAACCATGAAATTAAAAGATGCTTACTCCTTGGAAGGAAAGTTATGACCAACCTAGATAGCGGATTCAAAAGCAGAGACATTACTTTGCCAACAAAGGTCCGTCTAGTCAAGACTATGGTTTTTCCAGTGGTCACGTATGGATGTGAGAGTTGGACTGTGAAGAAAGCTGAGCACTGAAGAATTGATGCTTTTGAACTGTGGTGTTGGAGAAGACTCTTGAGAATCCCTTGGACTGCAAGGAGATCCAACTAGTCCATTCTAAAGGAGATCAGTCCTGGGTGTTCTTTGGAAGGAGTGATGCTAAAGCTGAAACTCCAATACTTTGTCCACCTCATGCAAAGAGTTGACTCATTGGAAAAGACTCTGATGCTGGGAGGGACTAGGGGCAGAAGAAGAAGGGGATGACAGAGGATGAGATGGCTGGATGGCATCACCAACTCGATGGACATGAGTTTGAGTGAACTCCGAGGGTTGGTGATGGACAGGGAGGCCTGACGTGCTGCAGTTCATGGGGTCACAAAGAGTCGAACACAACTGAACGACTGAACTAAACTGAACTGAACTGAATGAAAGAAATTGAAGAACATAAACAGATACAGAGATATCCCATGTTCCTGGGTAGGAAGAATCAATATTGTAAAAATGACTATATTACCAAATGCAATCTACAGATTCTATGTGATCCTTATCAAATTACCAATTGCATTTTTCACAGAACTAGAACAAAAAAAATGTACAATTCATATGGAAACACAAAAGGCCCTGAATAGACAAAGCAGTGTTGAGAAAGAGGAATGGAACTGGAAGAATCAATCTTCCTGACTTCAGATTATACTATAAAGCTACAGTCATCAAGACAGTATGGTACTGGCACAAAAACAGAAATGCAGACCAATGAAACAAGATAGAAAGCCCAGAAATAAACCCATGCACCCATGGGTACCTTATTTTTAACAAAGGGGGCAAGAATATACAATGGGGCAAAGACAGACTCTTCAATAAAAAGTGCTGGGAAAACTGGACAGTCACATGTAAAAGAATGAAATTAGAACACTTCCTAACACCATACACAAAGATAAACTCAAAATGGATGAAAGACCTAAATGTAAGATCAGAAACTGTAAAGCTCTTAGAGGACAACATAGACACAACACTCAGTGACATAAATCAAAGCAAGATCCTCTATGGCCCACCTCCTAGAGTAATGTAAATAAAAATAAAAGTAAACAGTGGGACCTGATTAAACTTCAAAGCTTTTGCACAGCAAAGGAAACTATAAGCAAGGTGAAAAGACAGCCCTCAGAATGAGAGAAAATAATAGCAAATGAAACAACTGACAAAGGATTAATTTCCAAAATATACAAGCAACACATACAACTCAATATCAGAAAAAACAAACAACCCAATCAAAAAGTGGGAAAGAGACCTAAGCAGATATTTCTCCAAAGAAGACATACAGATGGCTAACAAAACACATGAAAATATGCTCAACATTGCTCATTATTAGAGAAATGCAAATCAAAACTACAATGAGATATCACCTCACACAGGTCAGAATGGTCATTATCAAAAAGTCTACAAACAATAAATGCTGGAGAGGGTGTGGAGAAAAGGGAATGCTTTTGTGCTGTTGGTGGGAATGTAAACTGATACAGCCACTATGAAAGACGATATGGAGATTCCTTAAAAAACTAGGAAACTACCATATGACCCAGCAATCCCACTCCTAGGCATAAATCCTGAGGAAACCAAAACTGAAATAGACACATGTATCCCACTGTTCATTGCAGCACTATCTACAACAGGTAGAACACAGAAGCAACCTAGATGTCCATCGAAAGATGAATGGATAGAGAAGCTGTGGTACATATACACAATGGAATATTACTCAGCCATACAAAGGAAAGCGTTTGAGTCAGTTCTGATGAGGTGGATGAATCTAGAACCTATTATACAGAGTGAAATGAGTCAGAAAGAGAAAGATAAATATCATATTCTAATGCATATATATGGAATCTAGAAAAATGGGTACTGAAGAATTTATTTACAGGACAGCAATGGAGAAACATAGAGAATAGACTTATGGACGTGGAGAGAGGGTAGGAGAGGGCGAGATGTATGGAAAGAGTAACATGGAAACTTACATTACCATATGTAAAATAGATAGCCAAGAGGAATTTGCTGTATGGCTCAGGAAACTCAATCAGGAGCTCTGTATCAATCTAGAGGGGTGGGATTGGGCAGGAGATGGGAGGGAGGTTCAAAAGGGAGGGGATATATGTATACCTATGGCTGATTCATGTTGAGGTTTGACAGAAAACAAAATTCTGTAAAGCAATTATCCTTTGATAAAAAAATAAATAAATAAATAAATTCATCCAGAAAATAAATGCACCTAGAACACTGCTTACCCATAGGGAAGAACAGACTGAAAATGCAAAATAATCGTACTTGCAGTAGTAATGAAAAGTGGGATCTCACACACCAGCAACGAAAATCTATATTAAGAATAAATGCACTGAAATAGAAGAGTTTGTATCTCTGCAGGGGATAATTTTTTAAACTAGCTGCTGGTATCGTATATATACACATATATATAGGCATAACAAGATGATCTCAGGGAAGGGAAATTTTAGGCTGAATGTCAAGAAGAAAATTCCTGACTGTGAGAGAACTATTGGATTACAAAGTGGTCTCTCAAGGGAAGAAGTAGAAACTCCGTCTGCACTGCTCTGGGAATAGGTTTGTTAGTTAAATTATACTCCTTTTCTTAGCTGACTGCTTGACATTTCAGCACCAGAACCAAATAATTCATGGGTCAACTAGGAAGAGTGCTTATTATAATCATCTTTTAAAATCTCCACCAACAGCAGTGAACTAGAAAAAATATATAGTTACTATTTTATTCTATGTGATAAAGTCTGTCAGATTTTTTAGAGTATAAAATCTGTTCTTCAATACCCTCTGATTGCTTTTTAAATAATCGCTGATATCCATAAAAAAGAATGTCCTGGCAGTGCTGAGAAAATAGCATTTGAGAGTTGACTAGAAATAATGAGGAGGGATTGTGTCCACTGTTTGTAACAAAACTGCTGCAAGAATCTGAACCATCACTTAGACTTCAAATAATAACCTTGCTAATAATAAACTAGATTAAAGCCAACAACAAACCAAATGACTTTTAACTCTCGTGGAAGCAGAAAGGAAAAAAACAACAGTTTAAGAGAAAGAAGGCTTGTGGAGAATCAATAAATTAAGAACTGCAGATTGTGACATTATTATCCTGTAAATACTCCTTTGTGGTACTTTCAGGATCTCTTCAAACAAAGAAATAGAAAATTAACAAACTCATCCAATATTATCATGGAACAAATGCAATCAAGGTGAAATACTGGTGCTCTCAGAGCCTGAAGAGGGGCCCGGGGCTCATCCCCTAACATTTTTAATAGCATTAGAAGTGGCCATCAAGAGCAGCCTTGAGAGGAGGCATGGAGAACTCCGAAATGGACGGCAGACCTTCTGGACATTGTATCCGGCAGCCAGCCCTGATACCCCCATGTATATAACTCACTAACCACTGCATAAGTATAGACTTTGGGTATTTATGAGCACTTGTGGCATCTCCTTTGCCCTACTTGTCACCTGTCTAGCCATTGCAACATCTGGTCATCAATGATCAGCAAATACCAAGAACAGTACCTTCCAATGAAAAGAAGATCAGTTAGCTTTTGCCACTGTAGGTGGGCATGTCCACAGAAAAGATACATGACAGCATGGGTTTTAGTTAATTACAATCACAATTTTTATTCCTTTGCATTAAGGCAAAGGAGAGCTAAAAATACATGTACACCGCCTTTTGTACATTAAGGCCGGCTGCTAAGGTGTCATTGTGTTCTACTGGAAACCAAAAGACAGAGCCCTAGGCAGAGCCTAAAAGGTACCTGAAGTTTCATTTTGCTTTGTGCTAGGGAATTTGCACCATGTGAAAGGGAAAATATTGACTTACATGTCAACTGTTCACTCACTCATTCAGTTAGTCAGTCAGTAGATATTTATTGGGAATTCAGAGGTGACCAAAAGCAAAATAGTCTTTGCTCTGCAGGAACATGAAATCTAGCTCCATGAACTCTTTAATCCTTTCTTTATGATCAACCACATATGATGCTATAGCCAAATTAACCTTTCCAAAACTCAGTTTTCCAATCAGAAAAATGGAGTTATTAACACCTATCAGGGAGTGTGGCTTCAAGAATAAGCTAAATATATTTACAGACAATGCCTGAGCATTTAACAAGCATTCAGTAAATGTTTTCTAAGCACCTGCCAATACTTGCAACTATGAAATGTCTTTCTGTTTGAAATCTGTTTGAACAGACTTCAGGGTAATCTGTTCAGTATTGTATAAAAGCAAGGAGAATGGGTATACCTTTCAGAAAAGATCTAGTAGGTGATATATACATCATCCTTAATGAAAAAATAAACATGAGGAGGAACTTGGATAACAGTTGAGATTAATATATTTACTATAGGACCAGTTGTCATATGCATGATGTCTCTCAGTCATCAAACAGCTTAAGAAGGAGGCAATCATCATGAATATGTAAAAAAGTTACTTTTATGGGTACTTCTTACTTTTTCCATCTTTTGTTGAAAAATCAATACATGAGAGTCAATAAAGCAAAAGCCATTCATGACATAAGAAATAATAATGAAATAACTCTTTAGACTCATCAGCATTGGGTTTGACACATAGTAAGGAGAAGGCAATGGCACCCCACTCCAGTACTCTTGCCTGGAAAATCCCATGGGCAGAGGAGCCTGGTGGGCTGCAGTTCATGGGGTCTCTAAGAGTCGGACACGACTGAGCGACTTCACTTTCACTTTTCACTTTCGTGCATTGGAGAAGGAAATGGCAACCCACTCCAGTGTTCTTGCCTGGAGAATCCCGGGGACGGCGGAGCCTGGTGGGCTGCCGTCTATGGGGTCGCACAGAGTCGGACACAACTGAAGTGACTTAGCAGCAGCAGCAGCAGCAGCAGCAAGGTTATATTAGCCCACATAAAATATATGAAAGTTTATAAAGCACTTAGAATGCTGGAGCTGAAGGAGATGTCTGAGAGCACCTAGTTCAAGTTCTTTACAGATGAAACCTTGGGTAATATTGACTAAGAAAAGGCAACACAGCTGGTAAATGACAGGCTGGACCAGAGATGTCCAATTTCAATTTTTTATAATGTTCCTTTCCTCTTACTAATGTGTAAGAATACATTTATTTTAAGCTGTGTGCTCTATACCAGACACTGTTTAGACACTGGAGATAGAATGACAAGCAATATAGACACAATTGTTGTCCTTAAGAATTTAGTGTTTAGCTGCAAAGATAGCTAACATCGTCAGGATGTAGTCTGGTTGATGGATCAGGGGAACCCCCAGGTTGCTAAGTTGAAGCCTCAAGTATGAGGCAGACCAATGGGGTGAAAAAGTGAGGATGGGGAAGGTAGGCAAGAGAGAGCAGTTGTTGAGCTGAAAGACAGAAGCCTGGGGGATAAAGGGTGGGGTGAAGTAGGCCAGAGGGAGGGTGGAGGAGGTGACTCTAAAGACTTGAGTGGGGAAGGCTTGGAAAATCAGGTTAGATTTCAGCAGTTATTGCAAGAGGAAAGGGAAGCCCCTGAAAAGTTTGAGTAGGGGAGTTGAAATGATTATATTTGCATTTGGTGTAATTAGTCTGCCTGCATTGTGGAAAAATAATTGGAGAAAAAAGTGGAAGCAAGAGGCCTGTTAAGAGTAATGGGATGAGCGCTAAACACAGCAAAATGAACAGACGTGAGAGATACCTATTCACAAGGTGAAGGTGGGGGTGGGGACTGTTGATTGAATAGTTATGGGGACAGTGAGGGAACAGGGAAAGTCAAGACTTGTTCTCATGTTCGCCACATGGGAAAATGCAAAGACTCAAGGACTATATGAATGGGGTGTGTGTGCATGTTGAACTTAAGATGCTAGAAGGTAGGTGATAATTCTGTCCCCCAAACTATGTAAGAGATTCCAACGCAGGGCCCATTATACAACACTATCATCACATGAAGAAGATAATTTAAAAAAAATGAAGACTGAAAACATTTTACCAGACATTTGGAGAAAATTGCAAATTTCCTAGAAAGTTATTTGCAATCTGAACAAATCCTTGGGCAGACAGAGCTAGGAGAGTTGGAAGAGCATTCCCCAAGCAAAACTTGTGTGGCAGTAAACACTCTGGCAAAGTGACAAATGCATTGGGATGCTGTGAAATATGTGTTTGCATTCGGGCTCAGAGAGCGCAGAGGGCCATATGTGGAATTCGGTGCACCTGTGCAGAACACAAAGTGCTTCAGAACAAAACTGTGGTGGCTGTTCTATCACCAGAGCGGGGGGAGATGACAAATGGGAGCTTCAAAATTGCCCCAGACCTAAACACTTAGACACTGATAATGTCTGCAGCACAGATGACTTCTTTTCTCCCCCCAACTTCCGGTCAGCACATGTTCTGTTTTTGAGTCCCTTCAACTTTCAAACGAGCATGGCCCTGCCCATCAGAACAAGACCCAGTTTCTCCCAGTCAGTCTCTCCCATCAGGAAGCTTCCATAAGCCTCTTATCCTTCTCCATCAGAGGGCAGACAGACTGAAAACCACAGTCACAGAAAACTAACCAATCTGATCACATGGACCACAGCCTTGTCTAACCCAATGCAACTATGAGCCATGCCATGTAGGGCCACCCAAGACGGACGGGTCATGGTGGAGAGTTCTGACAAAATGTGGAGAAGGGAATGACAAACCTCTTCAGTATTCTTGCCTTGAGAACCCCATGAATAGTATAAAAAAGGCAAAGAGATAGGACATGGAAGGATGAACTCCCCAGGTCAGTAGGTGCCCAGTATGCTACTGGAGATCAGTGGAGAAATAACTCCAGAAAGAATGAAGAGACAGAGCCAAAGCAAAAACAACACCTAGTTGTGGATGTGACTGGTGATGGAAGCAAGATCCGATACTATAAAGAGCAATATTGCATAGGAACCTGGAATGTCAGGTCCATGAATCAAGGCAAGTTGGAAGTGGTCAAACAGGAAACGGCAAGAGTGAACATTGACACTTTAGGAATCAGCGAACTAAAATGGACTGGAATGAATGACTTTAACTCAGATGACCATTATATCTGCTACTGTGGGTAAGAATCCCTTAGAAGAAATGGAGTAGCCATTATAGTCAACAAAAGGGTCCAAAATGCAGTACTTGGATGCAATCTCAAACATGACAGAATGATCTCTGTTCGTTTCCAAGGCAAACCATTCAATATCACAGAAATCCAAGGCTATGCCCTGACCAGTAATGCTAAAGAAGCTGAAGTTGAATGGTTCTATGAAGACCTACAAGACCTTCTAGAACTAAGACCCAAAACAGATTTTCTTTTCATTATAGGGGACTGGAATGCAAAAGTAGGAAGTCAAGAAACACCTGGGGTAACAGGCAAATTTGGCCTTGGAGTACAGATCGAAGCAGGGAAAAGTCTAATAGAGTTTTGCCAAGAGAACGCATTGGTCATAGCAAACACCCTCTTCCAACAACACAAGAGAAGACTCTACACATGGACATCATCAGATGGTTAACATCGAAATCAGATTGATTGTATTCTTCACAGCCAAAGATGGAGAAGCTCTATACAGTCAGCAAAAACAAGATCAGGAGTTGACTGTGGCTCACATCACTTAAATTGAAGAAATTAGGGAAAACCACTAGACCATTCAGGTATGACCTAAATCAAATCCCTTACAATTATACAGTGGAAGTGAGAAATAGATTTAAGGGACTAGATCTGACAGACAGAGTGCCTGATGAACTATGGATGGAGGTTCATGACATTGTACAGGAGATGGGGATCAAGACCATCCCCAAGAAAAAGAAATGCAAAAAAGCAAAACGGCTGTCTGGGGAGGCCTTACAAATAGCTGTGAAAAGAAGAGAAGCTAAAAGCAAAGGAGAAAAGGAAAGATATACCCATTTGAACACAAATTCCAAAAAATAGCAAGGAGAGATAAGAAAGCCTTCCTTAGTGATCAGTGCAAAGAATTAGAGGAAAACAATAGAATGAGAAAGACTAGAGATCTCTTCAAAAAAATTAGAGATACCAAGGGAACATTTCATGCAAAGACAGGCTCAATAAAGGATAGAAATGGTATGGACCTAACAGAATCAGAAGATATTAAGAAGAGGTGGCAAGAATACACAGAAGAACTGTACAAAAAAGATCTTCATGACCCAGATAATCATGATGATGTGATCATTTAGAGCCAGCCATCCTGGAATGTGAAATCAAGTGGGCCTTAGAAAGCATCACTACCAACAAAGCTAATGGAGGTGATGGAATTCCAGTTGAGCTATTTCAAATCCTAAAAGATGATGCTATTAAAGTGCTACACTCAATATGCCAGCAAATCTGGAAAGTGCAGCAGTGGCCACAGGACTGGAAAAGGTCAGTTTTCTTTCCAATCCCAAAGAAAGGCAATGCCAAAGAATGCTCAAATTACTGCACAATTGCACTCATCTCACATGCTAGTAAAGTAATGCTCAAAATTCTCCAAGCCAGACTTCAACAGTATGTGAACCATGAATTTCCAGATGTTCAAGCTGGTTTTAGAAAAGGCAGAGGAACCAGAGATCAAATTGCCAACATCTGCTAGATCAAAAAAGCAAGAGAGTTCCAGAAAAACATTTCTGCTTTATTGACTATGCCAAAGCCTTTGACTATGTGGATCACAATAAACTGTGGAAAATTCTGAAAGAGATGGGAATACCAGACCACCTGACCAGCCTCTTGAGAAATTTGTATGCAAGTCAGGAAGCAACAGTTAGAACTGGACATGGTTCCAAATAGGAATGGTTCCAAATCAGGAAAGGAGTATGTCAAGGCTGCATATTGTCACCTTACTTATTTAACTTCTATGCAGAGTACATCATGAGAAATGCTGGGCTGGGTGAAGCACAAGCTGGAATCAAGTTTGACGGAGAAACATCAATAACCTCAAATATGCAGATGACACCACCTTTATACCAGAAAGTGAAGAAGAACTAAAAAGCCTCTTGATGAAAGTGAAAGAGGAGAGTGAAAAAGTTGGCTTAAAGCTCAACATTCAGAAAACTAAGATCATGGCTTCTGGTCCCATCACTTCATCGCAAATAGATGGAGAAACAGTGGAAACAGTGACAGACTTTATTTTGGGGGGCTCCAAAATCACTGCAGATGGTGACTGCAGCCATGAAGTAAAAAGACACTTACTCCTTGGAAGAAAAGTTACGACGAACCTAGACAGCATATTAAAAAGCAGAAACATTACTTTGCCAACAATGGTCCATGGTCCATCTAGTCAAGGCTATTGTTTTTCCAGTGATCATGTACAGATGTGAGAGTTACTATAAAGAAAGCTGAGCACCGAAGAATTGATGTTTTTGAATTGTGGTGTTGTAGAAGACTGTTGAGAGTCCCTTGGACTGCAAGGAGATCCAACCAGTCCATCCTGAAGGAGATCAATCCTGAGTGTTCATTGGAAGGACTGATGTTGAAGCTGAAACTCCAATACTTTGGCCACCTGATGTGAAGAGCTGACTCATCTGAAAAGACCCTGATGCTGGGAAAGATTGAAGGCAGGAGGAGAAAGGGATGACAGAGGATGAGATGGTTGGATGGCATCACCGACTCAATGGACATAAGTTTGAGTAAACTCTGGAAGTTGGTGATGGACAGGGAGGCCTGGCGTGCTGCAGTCCACGGGGTTGCAAAGAGTCAGACATGACTGAGCAACTGAACTGAACTGAACTGAACCTTCAAAAGAAGCAAGAACTGCCTCTTTGACCAGCTTTGTAGACCAGGTTTCTGCTTCTGATTCTCATATCACCCTGTTTCTTTAGAGGAAAAAACTTAAACTCTTCAAATGCTCAAACATTCAAGTCATGTCTGACTCTTTATGATCTCATAAGACTGCGGCACACCAGGCTTCCATGTCCATCACCAACTCCTGGAGCTTGCTCAAACTCATGTCCATAGAGTCGGTGATGCCATCTAACCATCTTATCCTCTGTTCCCTGCTTCTCTTCCTACCTTCAATCTTTCCCAGCATCAGGGTCTTTTCTAATGAGTTGGCTCTTCACATGAGGTCACTGAAGTATTGGAGTTTCAGCTTTAGCATCAGTACTTCCAATAAATATTCAGGGTTTATTTCCTTTAGGATTGACGGTTTGATCTCCTTGCAGTCCAAGGGACTCTCAAGAGTCTTCTCCAGCACCATAGTTGGAAAGCATCAGTCCTTTAGTTCTCAGCTTTCCTTATGGTCCAACTCTCACATCTGTACATAGCTACTGGAGAAACCATAATTTTGACTACACAAACCTTTGTCAGCAAAGTGATGTCTCTACTTTTAAAGGTTTCAGTCTGTGTTGAAACATTCTACTCTACCCAACATTTTAAAACTAAAATCTTTCATATAATTACCCAATACCTGCTTGTTGGCACTCACTTTTGGTTGGTGTTATAGTTAGTGAACTCCGGGAGTTGGTGATGGACAGGGAGGCCTGGCATGCTGCGATTCATGAGGTCGCAAAGAGTCGGACACGACTGAGCGACTGATCTGATCTGATAGTTAGGGTTCCTCTGGAAGGAGACCCTGAGACAGGAGAAATGAGCACATAGTGTCCCAGGAAGGTGAAGGGGCATAGCAGAGGAGTAAAGCAGTGAGATGAGGAGAGGCAGGAAGCCAGGGAAACATGTCACCAAGCCAGTCACTACTGCAGGTAACTGGAAATGAATTTGTTATCCCATTCCATAGCCCAAATATTTAAACTTTAGCTCAAGAGGAACAGATCTATGGGGATTAATGACCTAAATTAGTATGCCAATGCAGCTTTTTGATTTCTTAAAGGAAAATTTGGATGAGGTACTTTCAGAAGATATTTAGACACTTGTAAATGGTTGGTTCTGAGGTATAGGAATCATGGAAAGCAATTCTTAAAACCAGGACCCCAGATGATGGCGATCTGAGTATTATGCCTGGGAAGAAGCAAATCACTCTGTAACAGCTAGACAAGATCTCATGAGAGTATAATATTGACCAGCCTGGGATGGTTCCTTTCAGTTTCCACATCTCCCTATTCACAGACATCTATACGCTTGAGTATCTACACGGTGTTAGCTGGTGGAAGTAAAAACCTACAGACTCCCAAGGAGAATGAAGACATATAGTCCTTGGAGCCTATAAACAAAGGTTGGCAGATGTAACAGTGTTACTAAGCCTATACCAAATACCTGATTTTTGCATATCCTTGGTTTAATACAAGAAGTTCTTAAGAATGCCTTAGGGATGTGGGCCTTCAGTGTTAATTTTAAACACATTCCAGCAACTTTCACTTTTCACTTTCATGCATTGGAGAAGGAAATGGCAACCCACTCCAGTGTTCTTGCCTGGAGAATCCCAGAGACTGGGGAGCCTGGCGGGCTGCCGTCTATGGGGTCCCACAGTCGGACATGACTGAAGTGACTTAGCAGCAGCAGCAGCAGCAGCAAGGCTAGGATGACTGTATCACATGGTAGTTTAGAGTACAAGCCCCGAACTCAGATGTATCTATGTTCAAATCCTGGCTCCTTCCCTTATTGAATTAATGACCTGGGCATAAATTCTTTCTTCTCCAGTCTTTATTTTCTCATCTAAAAATGCAGCTTAACAATATTATCTACAAGATTAAGTTTTTGTGATGAAGAAAGAAGGTAATAAATAAAGCACAGTACCTGGCAAGCAGTCGAGACTTGGTGCCTCATAACTAGCACACGGGGAGTGATGACTGTCTCGATGGAGGTCATAAAAGGAAAGGTCCAACTTTCACTGGGATGCTGATCATGAGTGCTGTTTACCCGCTATTCTCAGCTCTCCCCCTTCCAGGCACATAGTAGAGTTGCAGTGTCCTGTCACCTCAGACTTAGAAGTGGCCTTGTGACTCACTTTGGACAAGAAATGCAAATTGTCTCTTGGGGCGGGGGCGGAGGGGGGGACTTCAAGAGCACTGAACAATCTTCTACTTGTTTTTTTTCTCTCCACTGTGACTATCAGCTGTGTTCCTATTGGTGGCTATTTCTTCTTTAATCTCAGAGAGAAGACATGGGCTCCAGAAGAGCTCAGGCCCCAGCAAATCCATGATGGACAGACAGGTAGTGAGAGCAGAAATGCGGACTTTGCTGTCTTCCACCACTGAGACTCCAGTGTTGTTTCAACAGAACCACTATTTCCAAAAGGAAGTTATTGTATATAATACTTTGGGATTCTCATCATTTACAGTTACTAGATGTTTATTTTGTGTAAAAATGGAAAGAGTAGTGGGCGCCCTTTTGTATCTATGTCTTTGTAGTAATTTAGTTCTTCATTTCAAAAATACGGCTACAGCTTCTCTCTGTTGTTAAATTGGCTGGTGGTCCAGAAATGTATATACATAACAGGTGGTAGATGTTTTCTCTGTGATACATCTAGCGTTATCCTGTATGGTATCTATTGCTAGGATGATTCATTCCAGTTCAAGGACATAAACAGTAAACTTGATCATATTTTAAACACTATTTTCTACTCATTGGAAGGCAATAACTTCTTCTCACCAGGACTAATCACCCACCAGGACTGAATCTACAGTATGAGAAAACTGCATTTTGACTAATCACTAGTGTTAGGATTGCTGTGAAACACCGGCTGTTTCATTGGCAGGAACTCCAGTCCTTTCACCTGGACATCATATCCCATCCCTCGATACAACATGCATGTGATGAAAGCCAGTTTCAAAAATACAGCTAAGCTAAATCCAGAAAGAATAATGTGTGTTACAAGTTCTAGTTCAAGACTTGGTGATTCATTTCAGTTCCTTAAGGAGTGGAAGCGAAGGAAAGAGAAAGGAGCTGAAATGTAATGAGCAGCTACATATGAGCACTGGAGATGCAATCAGGAACAAGATTGGCATAGTCCCTGCCCTCAGAACCAAACCTATTACAGGAAATAGCTAAATACAGTAAATAAAACCTTTAAACTGTTATAAGTGCAGATTAAAAAAAAAAAAAAAAACCCTAGGCATTTGGGTTACATCCAAGGGCAACTGAAACTATCAAAGAGGAGAATAAGGTAACCTAACTTAGTTTTGTACAACTTGCAATAACTGTCCATAAAAAGACATAGAACCTTTCTCTACCAGTCTCCTAGGCAGTAAACAACCACTACCAACCCTACACCCTTCTCTTGTTGATCAGATTTCTATCATCATCCCTATTCCTGGACTTCATATAAATAGACTCACATACGGTGTACTTGTTTCTGTCCAACTTCTGTTACTCAACATGTTTTTGAGATTCATCCATGCTGCCATGTGTATCGATAGTTCATCTCTTTTCATTGCTCAAGAGTATTCAACTGCATGCAAATACTCCGACTGGACTAACCATCCACATATTGAGAGACATTCATACCATTTCCCATCTGACTATTATAAATAGAGTTGCTCTCAACGTTCTCATACAAGTGTTTGGTGACATTTGTTTTCATTTCTCTCAGGTAAAGATGTAGGAGTGGAAATTCTGGGCCATAGGGAAGGTATATGTTTAATTTTATAAGGAACTTCCAGTTTTCCAAGACAGTTTTCCATTTTACAATCCTAGCAACCAAATACAAGAATTTTATTTGTTCCACATTCCCTTTAAACTTTAGCCATGTCAGTCTTTTTGATTTTAGTGGGAGGGAAATGGTATCTCATTGTGCTTTTAGTTTTTCATCAAGATCAATGATGTTGAACACCTTTTCTTGTGCACTTTATACATTTTTGTATCCTTTTTTTCTCGGTTCTTTTGCCCATGTTTGCACTAGGTTGTCGAATATAGGATTTGTTTATGTTTATGCATATGAATTTTTTGTGAGATATATGCTGTACAAATATGCCTCCCAGTCTGTGGCTTACCTATTCATTTTATTAATGATGTCCCTTTAATTTTCATAAACTTATCAATTTCTCAATTTTTCTGTTTCATATGTCCTAAGAAATCTTTGCTTATTCCCAGGTCACACAATGTTCTGATATGTTTTCCTCTAGTGACTTCATTGTTCTAGCTTTACATTTAGATTTATTATCCATCTCAAATTAATTTTTGTTATATATTAATATTACTATACATACACTTAATATAGTAATATTACTATACATACACTTGGGCTTTTCTGGTGGCTCAGATGGAAACGAAATTGCCTGCAATTCAGGAGACCTGGGTTCCGTCCCTGGGTTGGGAAGATCCCCTGGAGAAGGAAATGGCTACCCACTCCAGCAATCTTGCCTAAAGAATTCCGTGGACAGAGGAGCCCGGAGGGCTACAGTCTATGAGGTTGCAAAGAGTCAGACACTACTGAGCAAGTAACACTTTCATACATACACTTACATACATAGATTTTATGTATGTGTAGAGATTGAGTTTATTTTTCTAAATACGTGTATCCAGTTATTTTAGCAATATTTGTTTAAAAAAATCTTCCCTTTCTTTAATGAATTGACTTAAGGCCTTGTAAAAATCAATCAACCATGTTTTGTGAATCTATTACTGGACTGGACTGTGCTTCGTTGACCTATTTGTCTTCTTAGTCCAACAGCACAATGTCTTGATTACTGCTGTATTAAAACATTACTGTATTAATATTCTGAAGCAGGTATTGCAAATCTCAAAATTGCTCTTTCTCAAAATTGTTATGATTATTTTAGATTATTTGCACTTTTATAAAAAAATTTAAATTACCCTGCTGGGCTTTTGATTGTGATTATATTGAAATTTGTGATCAGTTTGGGTAGAACCGATAACTTGACAATATTGAGTCTTCCGATGTCTTTAGTATCTCTTAACATTTTTTAGTTTTCAGTGCAAAGATCTTATGTATCTCTTGACAGATTACTTCCTAAGTGTTTGATATTTTGCTGCTATAATAAATGTTTTTATTTTCCTTTTTTTTGCTGGTGTATAGAAATACAATTGATTTTTATATGTTAATCTTGTATTCTGCAACCATACTAAACCTTCTTACTAGTGTAAGTTTTTTTGTTTTATTTTGTTTGTAAGTTCCATAAGTTTTCCGGTGCACACAAAGGAAGATCTATCTTATATTTTTGAATACATGTATCTTTTATTTATTTTCCTGGTCTTATTTCACTGACCAGGGCTTCTTATACAATGTTTAATGGAAGTAGTATATCAGTTATCTTTTTAAAAATTAAGACAATTTTTTAAGAGCAGTTGAATACTCACAGCAAATTTGAGGGGAGATTAGAGAGAATTCCCAGATAGCTGCAGTCCTGACGTATGCTTAAACTCCTTATTATCCTCCATCAGAGTGGTACATTTGTTACAACTGATGAACCTATACTGACATTGTGCATTCATGCTTTAGTCACTTCAGTTGTGTCTGACTCTTTGTAACCCTTTGGACAGCGGCCCGCCAGGCTCCTCTGTCCATGGGATTCTCCAGACAAGAATCCTGGAATGGGTCACCATGCCCTCCTCTAGGTCATCTTCCTGGCCCAGGGATCGAACCCATGTCTCTTGTGTCTCCTGCATTGGCAGGTGGGTTCTTTATTGCTAGTGCCACCTATCATCCAAAGTCCATAGTGTACATCATGGTTCACTTTTAGTGTTATACATCTTAGTGCTATACATTTGGACAAATGCATAAAATATCATCCATCACTGTGATGTTATACAGAGTATATTTATTACCATAAAAATCCCCTATGCTCTGCCAACTCATCTCTACCCCACCCCTAACCCCTGGCAACCACTGAGGCTTTTACTGTTTTTATAGTTTTGCCTTTTTCATAATGTCACACAGTTGAAATCATGCAGTATTTAGCCTTTTCAGATTGGCTTCTTTCATGTAGTGATGTGCGTGTAGCTTTCTTCCATATCTTTTCAAGACTTGATAGCTCATTTCTTCTTAGCCCTAAACAATATTTCATTGTTTGCATGTACCAAAGTTTGTTTATGTGGTGGTAAGGTCTAGGGGAAACAGAAGCCTTCCAGAGTTCTACGGTTAGGTATCGGTCTTTTAGTGAGTCCATGCCTCTAGATTGTTAGCTTCATAAGAATTTCTCAGTTTTTTTTTTTTTCCTCCCACCTTAAGTGGGATAGGATGGCTAGGGTTGGCTGTAGTCGGAGTTCCTTTCCCCCCTCAGTCTGATAATACTCCAATAGGTTAGGCTCTGATTAACTAGCTTCCCCTGAAGGCAGGCCCTGTTAGAATAGAATGCTCAGGTATATTTTAAAAATGGGTCATTTTCTTCTCCTCTGCCAGAAACTTAAGGAGATTTTTCTCCAATATTTACTGTGGGAATCTAGCCAAGCTGCTGGAGGTAAATCTTACAGTACTGTGGGGTCCTTCCAACAACTGGCTACCCCTGGAGTTTTAATTCTCAGACCTGTCCACACTGAGTCTCCAGCAATTTGTCAACCACAGTTCCGGTTCTCCTACCCCAGTACTGGTTCCTGTGGTGGTCTTCACTTATGACTCTGCTCGGCTAAGCCATGACTCCGTAAATTCACCTGTCTGTGTCTCCCATCTTAAGAGCAGTGGTTGGCCCTGTATCGTCCCCTCTCTAATGGATCCATGAAAAGTTGTTGACTTTTCAGCCTGTTCACTCTTTTTTTTTCACTTGCTTTTAGATGGAAGGGTGACTTCCACACGCTTTTTATGCAAATGAGAAAGCGGAAGTCATCAACTGTCTTTTGCTACATAACAAACTAACCCCCAAACTTAGAAGCTTAGTATAACAATTGTGTTGCTTATGAATCCATGGATTAGAAAATCAGCCAAAGCTCGATAAGGGTGATTACACTGCACCAGTACTTTGTGTTTAGGGAACAAGACACGCATATTGGGGATGTGATTCTCTTAAGGTCTCTTGCCTGC
Source organism: Bos javanicus (assembly GCF_032452875.1). NCBI lineage: Eukaryota > Metazoa > Chordata > Mammalia > Artiodactyla > Bovidae > Bos > Bos javanicus. The sequence continues at coordinate 31,188,293 of NC_083891.1, read as the reverse complement.
AGTCATCCGCATACTGCCCCTATGCATTTAATGAAGGCTCATGGGAAAGCTCTGGTGAGTCAGTCCCAGCTTCCCCTGTGGCTGGGGCTCCTTTGAATTATAATCCTAAATACCAATCCATACATGGCTGTCAAGAGTCTGATGATTAAATAAACCAAATTATATAGAGAAATATGGCATATGATAAAGGTGAAAAAAAAAATGGGATAAAAATTATCTTCTTTCTTCTTAGTAAATGGGATAACTTTTTTTAAAAAGGTAAAATTAGACTCATTTCTCTTATAATACACAAAATAAACATCCAATGGATTAGAGATGCAAATTTAAAAATATATATAAATATAAAAGTACCAGGTGAATTCTTACATAACCTAAGTGTAGGGAAAGGATTTCTAACAATGTCTCAAAATCCACATGCAATATAGTAAAATGTTGATAAATTTGACCACCAAAACTAAACAATCTTTAAAATGAGTATATTCTAAGAGGCAATATTGGCAAGGCATTTCACAGATAAAGGATTATTATCATTAATATACAAAAAAATTTAAATATTGAAGAATAAATGACCAAAATCCCATAGAAAAACAGACAAAAGACATAAAAAATTTCATTAAAAGTGATATAAAGTTGGCCCTTATGCATATGAAAAGATGTGCAACCTACACATAATAAGAGAAATGAAAAGTAAACCATATTGCATCATCATTTCTCACTGATCAGATTGGCAAAATTTCAAAAACTTGACAGCACACTCTGTTGATGAGGCTGCGCGGCAAGTCACCTTATGCACTGCTGGAATGCAAAAGGACACACCTCCTCTGGAGAGAAAAGTGACAAAGTCTCGCAAACCACAACTGCATGTAGCCTTTGACCCAGCGGTTCTACTTCTAGGAATTTATACTGAAACTACACTTTCAATAACATGAAAATACATATGTGCGAATTTATGCACAGCACCAATATGTATATCTGCAAAATATAAGACAGTCTCTAAATGTCCAAGCATTGATATAGTAAGTTTGGTACATATACCAAGTGGTGTCAGCCACACTGTGAAAGTGTTAGTTTCTCAGTCATGCCTGACTGTGACCCCATGGACTGTAGCCTACCAGGCTCCTCTGTCCATGGGACTTTCCAGGCAAGAATATTGGAGTGGGTAGCCATTCTCTTCTCCAAGGGATCTTCCTGACTCAGGGATAAAACCCATATCTCCTGCATTGCAGGCAGATTCTTTACCATCTGAGCCAGGGCTATTAAAAGGGAAGAAAAAGGGAAGGGTGCGATAAGGGGGTAAAAAAAGAATGTAGAAGTGCTCCATGAATTGCTATAAGAATGATTTCCATGATATATTATTAAGGGAACAAAAAACAAAGTACAACAGAGCACATATTGTATACTCTTTTTTGTGTGTGAGATAGAGGGGAAAAATTTTTTAAATCAGGGCTTCCCTGGTGGCTCAGCTGGTAAAGAATCTGCCTGCAATGTGAGAAACCTGGGTTCAATCCCTGGGTTGGGAATATCCCATGAAGAAGGGAAAGGCTAATGAAGTTGCTCAGTCATGTCCGACTCTTCACGGCCCCATGGACTACAGCCTACCAGACCCCATGGACTACAGTCTACCAGGCTCCTCTGTCCATGGGATTTTCCAGGCAAGAGTACTGGAGTGGGTTGCCATTGCCTTCTCTGTCTTTCCCAGCATCCAGGTCTTTTCCAATGACTCAGTTCTTTGCACCAGGTGGCCAAAGTATTGGAGTTTCAGCTTCAGCATCAGGGCTGAATATTCAGGGCTGATTTCCTTTAGGATGGACTGGTTTGATCTCCTTGCAGTCCAAGAGACTCTCAAGAGTCTTCTCCAGCACCACAGTTCAAAAGCATCAATTCTTCAGCACTCAACTTTCTTTATACTCCATCTCTCACATTCATACATGACTACTGGAAAAACCATAGCTTTGATTAGACGGACCTTTGTTGGCAAAGTAATGTGTAGGTTGGTCATAACTTTCCTTCCAAGGAGTAAGCGTCTTTTAATTTCATGGCTGCAGTCACCATCTGCAGTGATTTTGGAGCCCCCCAAAATATAGTCTGTCACTGTTTCCCCATCTATTTGCCATGAAGTGATGGGACCAGATGCCATGATCTTAGTTTTCTGAATGTTGAGTTTTAAGCCAACTTTTTCCACTCTCCTCTTTCACTTTCATCAAGAGGCTCTTTAGTTCTTCACTTTCTGCCGTAAGGGTGGTGTCATCTGCATATCTGAGTTTATTGATTTTTCTCCTGGCAATCTTGATTCCAGCTGGTGCTTCCTCCAGCCCAGCGTTTCTCATGTTGTACTCTGCATATAAGTTAAATAAGCAGGGTGACAATATGCAGCCTTGACGTACTCCTTTCCCTATTTGGAACCAGTCTGTTGTTCCATGTCCAGCTCTAACTGTTGCTTCCTGACCTGCCTATAGGTTTCTCTCAAGTGGCAGGTCAGGTGGTCTGGTATTTCCAAAGGCTACCCACTCCAATATCCTGACCTGGAGAATTCCATGGACTGTATAGTCCATGCAGTCGCAAAGAGACGAACACAACTGAGTGCCTTTCACTTTCACATAAGGAATACAGAGAAATTAAATCAGAAATAACAAAGTTGATTTCCTATAAGGTTAGGTAGAGGAAGAAATAGGGCAAAAGGGATACAGCAGCAGTGGCACTTGTTAGATTATTTCTTTTGATACAATTTTAGACTTTGTAATCATCTTCAAGTTTTTAATATAAAAATTAAATTAACCCAATCCAGATGGAAAAGGGGAATCTAAAATGGAAAGGAAAGTAGAACGAATGGCCCCAATGTATTTCAAGAAATACTATAACCACACTTATGGGAGAGTTAAAAAAAAGAAAGAAAGAAAGAACAATCAGGTAATTTATGAACACAGAATTTGATTATTAAGCCCTCAGTGTTGGGTGGGGTGGAGAATGAGGTGGAATGAAGAGAGAGAACTGCAAACAAACTCTGAACTTCTTTTAGTTCATTCATGATTTGAAGAGGGATAAGTGAAACAATACAGAAAAAATTGAATGTATTATATATATATTTTTTAATTTATTTATTTTAATTGGAGGCTAATTACTTTACAATATTATATTGGTTTTGCCATACATTTGAACAAATAAGTGAATGTGCTGTACTGTGAGGGGCCAGAGTTTGCACTTTGGAAGAAAGGACATGCAAATATGAAATGAAGTAAGTGAACAATGTCAGGATGAATTGGGATTGAATTCAACTGAACTCAATATGAACTCATGGTTTCTAAAATATAAAATACATGTGCTTATACATGTGTATGTGCACATGTATAGATAAGTGTGTATATATATGTATATGGGGCTCCCCTGGTGGCTCAGATGGTAAAGAATCTGCCTGTAATGCAGAGACCTGGGTTCAATCCATGGGTCAGGAAGATCCCCTGGAAAAGGGAATGGCAACCTACTCCAGTATTCTTGCCTGGAGCATCTCATGGACAGAGGAGCCTGGCCAACTACATCCATGGGGTTGCAGAGTTGGGCATGACTTAGCGACTGCACGACGACACATACATACACATGTTTCTTAACTCTGCCCACCGAAAGGGTCAAGCAATGACATCCTAAGAATAATGAGCACCCCTGGCACATGAACTGATAAGAACAGATACTACACTTGATCTTAACCAAAAGGCCGAGTGTGGCATCACTGACTCAATGGACATGAGTTTGCGCAAGCTCCAGGACTTGGTGATGGACAGGGAAGCCTGGAGTGCTACAGTCCATGGGGTTGCAAAGAGGTGGACACAACTGAACGACTGAACTGAACTGAACTGGGCACACAAAACTTGGTCTCTGATCCATTCCCCAGTGAAAGGAACCAGGGATCCTCAGAGAAGTGCTGTTTCTAGACCTGGGGTAGGGAGGTAAAAGATGAGCCTGGAAAGCCTTGTTTTGCCAAGGAGATCATGACATCCAGTCCCATCACTTCATGGCAAATATATGGGGAAACTGTGGAAACAGTGGCAGGTTTTATTTTTTTTGGACTCCAAAATCACTGCAGATGGTGACTGCAGCCATGAAATTAAAAGATGCTTACTCCTTGGAAGGAAAGTTATGACCAACGTAGACAGCATATTAAAAAGCAAAGACATTACTTTACCAACAAAGGTCCATATAGTCAAGGCTATGGTTTTTTCCAGTAGTCATGTATGGATGTAAGAGTTGGATTATAAAGAAAGCTGAGTGCCAAAGAATCGATGCTTTTGAACTGTGGTTCAAAAGTCTTGGAGAAGACTCTTGAGAGTCCCTTAGACTGCAAGGAGATCCAACCAGTCCATCCTAAAGGAGATCAATCCTGAATGTTCATTGGAAGGACTGATGTTGAAGCTGAAACTCTGATACTTTGGCCACCTGATGTGAAGAGCTGACTCATTTGAAAAGACCCTGATGCTGGGAAAGATCGAAGGTGAAAGAAGAAGGGGACTAGAGGATGAGATGGTTGGATGGCATCACCAACTCAATGGACATGAGTTTGGGTAGACACCAGGAGATGGTGACAGATAGGGAGGCCTGGTGTGCTACAGTCCATGGGGTCGCAAAGAGTCAGGCATGACTGAGCAACTGAACTAATTGAAAGAAGAGCTCAGTAAAATTAATGAGGACATGTCACAAAGACACAGGAGTCACTTGTAGAGGCTGCCACTAGTAAAATCCAGAATAATTGGAACACCAAAATATAATTAAGTACACCATTGAAAAGTGGGAATTCATGACTTTCTACATCTTAACCAGAAGTGAAAGTCCCAATTCAGGTTTAAAAAGCATTTTTACTACTGAGTGGAGATTGAACTAAAGAATTCAGGGGTCAAAACTGTGAAACCAGACAGAGAGTTGTTGCAGGAGATGAACGATGGATGTCTGATCACAGATAGAGGCAACGAAGACAAAGAAAAGTAGGTGAAGCAGAAATGTACTTTCAAGACAAGACCGATAGAACCTGCTGATGAATTAATGAGAAAAGGAAGTCTTTGAGGACCTAGTGGTACTGTGGTGCTGTGTATGGAGAAAGATAAAAGTTGGGGGAGAAAGGGTGTGGTGGGGATCTTGGTAGGGGTGGAATGGCAAGGATGAAGCATCTTGGACATATTTAGCTTGTGGTTCTGTTAGGTATCCAGGTGGACACGGCAAGTTGACTATTAGATATACAAGTATGGAGTTCAGAGGGGGCCCAAGATAGGAATTCTAACCCCATTCAACAGGCATTTTTAGCCTCATGGTAAAAACAGTGAGGGTCCAAAATGTGACTTAATTTTCTCAAAGCCTAGTAAGTTGATAAGCTAGGATTCCAGCCTTGTAGGTCACTTCATTGCGCTTCCTTGGAGAACTCAAACTTCATCTCATATGTCTCATGTCCCCAAGAACACTTAGCAAAACACTCAGGGCAGAATAGAGGCTCAGTAAGTACTTGTTGATTAATATGTCTGGGGATGTTAAGAAACTCACCAAACAACAAATGTTGTATTAAATTTACACTGCTACATTTGAAATGTAGACTTGATTAATTGCTTTCTGGCAGTCAGTAGCATACCAGCTTAGGCAGAAAGTAAGCAGAAGCAGAGAAAACAAATCCAGCCTATTTGAGTCCGAGTTAATATCGGTCCTGAATGATTGGGCCTGGTCAATTGATGTCTCTGATTTAGTCAATAAGGCAAACCTTTCTTTTTCCTGTAGATCCTTTGACCTGCCTTCATCTGCCCTAAAGTGACAGCACTGTCCTGTTGGCCATGTTAAGATCATCAAAATTTAATTAGTCCTTATGCATTATGGGAATCCCTGGTGGCTCAGTGGTAAAGAAACTTCTTGCAATACAGGAGACCACCTGCAATGCAGGAGACACAGGTTCAATCCCTGGGTTGGGAAAATCCCCTGGAGAAGGAAAAGGTAACCCACACCAGTATTCTTGCCTGAGAAATCCCATGGTCAGAGGAGTCTTGTGGGCTACAGTCCATGGGGTCACAAGAGTCGGACATGACTTAGCTACTAAATCACCATGCATCATCATAGGGCCTATGAATGCTGCATTTGTAGCCCAATTTCTACCAAGAAAAGGAAAAAGGCTAGCTATGCTATGCCTGAGCAGTGCAATGAATCTTGTCTGGCCTGATATTATCCACTTCTTTTCCCCTACCAGTCTTTCTGATTTGGCTTTCTGTTACATGCTTAGCAGCCTCAGTACATCTCTCTACCAGGACACAAGAGGCTATTTCTCTCCAGTGATGTGGGGCGTAAGCAAAAGTTTATGTGAACATTGTAAGGTGAGTATTCGCTGTGTTTGGGGAAGAACTATATTTTCCACGAAACATGATTACCACAGAAAGAGTTGCATTAAACTGCTGACATGTCATAAGTCCCTCACTTTGGAACAGTATTAGGATTAGCAGCCCTGAGGTTGTCATGTGGTAATTAAGGGACTGTGAAATGTTATATAAAGGCTCACAGCTGGCTGTTCGAGACAGCAAAATTGAAAGGCAGATTGCTATCACCAGGGGAGATCAGCTCTTCTAGTTCTGTAATATTAAGCCCCAGTGTTTGCTGGAAAAGCTGCAAGCATGTCAAGAGTTAATTTCTGGCCATTGTGTGACCCTCATGGTTTTCCTGTGGTGGGTCATAGTCAGGAAAAGAATACCATTATCACTCTAGACTCGGGTGGTGTGTGAGCGTCTGCCAAGATGTGAAAAAAATTCGTATCGCCGGTTCAAGCTCTTTTGTCCTGACGCCCCTCGATCATGGGTTCTTACAGGGGAAATAAGACAGCATTCAGAAGACAAAAGTTCTCTGTCCACCAGTCCACCGACTTACCTCGGCCCTCAGAGAAATGGAAAGTTACATAGCTGCTTAGGAAGCCATTATGCTCCTTGGCGTTTCCTGCTGTTCTCATTGTCATTGAATCCCTGAGAGTGTTACTTAGAAATAAGGGATAATCACTATCGGTATATTACGTATGAGACGGTAAACTGTTTCTGAGATAGACTAATAGCCAAAGCAAAACGAAATCATTTAATCCATTTTCAACGCTGTTTGTTGAGAGTATACTATGAAGCTATAAAAATCATTACTATTGTACAGCACACCATAACATTACAATGAGAAGTTTCTTTTCCTGGAGAGGGCGGGGGGTTATCCCATTATGCTCACTCCATCCAGCACTTTCTGGGTACACCACAACAGGCATAAGAATAAGATGAATGCCCATTTAGTTTAGGAGTAAACATGATCATTTTCACCGTGCAACACTTCCCTCCAGACCATAGGTATCTGCCAGAAAAAACCTCTAAAGATTTTTTCCCCGAGTTTTGATCATTAGTTTTCCCAGCAGCAGAGCACCAACCCGACACTTTACCTGAAACGGTGGGGGTGGAGGGTGCAATTGGGAATAAAACGGTTGCCTAGATCCTGGGTGGATTGCCAAGCCATGCTTCCAAGTAAAACAGTATCTGGCCACCATAAATGTAATCATTGAAAATAACTTTGTTCTTTGAATTCTTGACACATGTATTCTAAGATAATAACACCTTATAAAACAATATCTGCATTATAAACTAGCCCTGCTAACTCCTGTAGTTGTATGAAATCATTTATGTCTCAAACTGTTATGCACTCAGACTATACCTGAATAATTTGCTTTGTGCAATGCTTTGCTTAAACCATATACTACGAGGCACTCAGTAAATACTTTATGGAGAAGGAGGATAACAATAAATTTTTACCTCAAACTCCTCAAGAGTATCAGAAACCACCCTAAAATTATTATACAGAAACGAGTGGTTTTAGTTCAAATATAGTTTTACATATATCTGAGAGAATATAGGTGTTTAAAACTTTTTTCAAAGTATATCTAAAAATATGAGGCTAGTTATAAAATATTAAGCCCCATTCATCTCTCAAACAAAAAAATTCATTCCATTACAAAGTCTATAAGGTTGAGAGGAAGAGTAAGTTAGAAAATGATACCGTAAAAGAGGGGTGGCAAATAGGTGTTATCTCATATTCCAGATCTGTTTAATTAATAGTGCCTATCTGGCGAGCTGGATAGAAAGAGTCTGAGTGTATAATTATTTAGTGACATTTGCTGTGGGTGTGTGAAGGAGGATGGGGTATTATTTTATAAGAGGCTGCACAGAAAGTGTTTGGGTTTGAAAATCTTTGCCAAAATGGAAGGAGATTAAGATGTGATTTGCCACAGACTCAGGTGGTCATTGTGAAACATATTTATTTTTCTTCCCTGTTCATAAGCAAGAGATCAAGATAGAAATTCTAAAAGATAAATCTGCTCCAAGTCAAGATCGAAGAAAGGCATGCAACAACAACCAAAAAAACCAGATTCTTCCCACAAACATTTTACTTGCAATTGTAATACATATATACATATACAAATATATATATTTAAATTTTTAAAAAATTGTTTACTACCTTTCCTGCTGCTAAGTCGCTTCAGTCATGTCCGACTCTGTGCTACCCCATAGATGGCAGCCCACCAGGCTCCCCGTCCCTGGGATTCTCCAGGCAAGAACACTGGAGTGGGTTGCCATTTCCTTCTCCAATGCATGCATGCATGCATGCTAAGTCACTTCAGTCATGTCCGACTCTGTGCAACCCCATGGACAGCAGCCCACCAGGCGCCTCTGTCCACGGAGTTCTCCAGGCAAGAATACTGGAGTCGGTTGCCATTTCCTTCTTCAACTACCTTTCCTAAGAGGGCAAAAGATGAAAAGGTGTGGATTGCAAGTGAAAAGATGCTGTGAGAGCAAGATCCATGGGGTACAAACTCAACCCCAGAAAGCGTCCTTTAAAAAAAAAGCAGTCTAGTCAGTGTGCAGAGGACCTAAGAAACTTGGCAATAGATTCAGCCACAAGCTTCTTTTTTTGCAGGGTACATGACTTTCACTTGAACATGGAAAGAGTCACACTCCCCCATCTTCTCTTCATGTGGAGTATATTTTAATGAGCAACCTCTCCTCCACCCACCTGGGTACGTGTGCATTGTGGGCACACACTCCCTGCAGTCGCCAGGGTAACTAGGCTGACCGAGTCCTCTCACCTATTACTCTTTTGAAGAGAGTTTCACAAAGGGGTAAAGAAAGCAGCCACATCAGGCAGAGGTCTCAAGCCATAAACTCACAGTCAAAACCAACTTATGATTACCAAAAGGAATAGAGGGAGTGGGAGGGAAGACACATTAGGAGTTGGGGATTAACATATACACACTACTAGACACAAAATAAATAACAAGGACCTACTGTATAGCACAGGAAACTATAGTCACTGTCTTGTAACAACCTATAACGGAAAAAGAATCTGAATACGAATATATAATTGAATCACTGCTCTATACCTGAAACTAACACAACATTGTAAATGAACTATACTTCAATTTTTAAAAAGTAGTCTTTAGTCAGTGTAAGAGAGGATTTAAAAGAACTTTGCAATAGATGCAACTACAAACGTCTGAACCTCTTACCAGGGGATGTGTGTGAATACCTAGCCATTCAAAAGAACAGAGATGGGATGAGGTTCCAGGGAGTTCCTAGTGCGTTTGGAGAATGTATGTAAGAACCTCACAGCTGAGCAAGTGGCAGAACCAATTTGAGTTTTAGAATGCTCCACACAGGGAAAGGGGCTTCCCTGGTAGCTCAGCTGGTAAAGAATCTGCCTGCAATGCAAGGGATCCCAGTTCGATTTCTGGGTCAGGAAGATCCCCTGGAGAAGGGACAGACTACCCACTCCAGTATTCATGGCCTTCCCGGGTGACTCAGCTGGTAAAGAAGCCACCTGCAATGCAGGAGACCTGGGTTTGATCCCTGGGTTGGGAAGATCCCTTGGAGGAGAGCATGGCAACCCACTCCAGTATTCTTGCCTGGAGAATCTTCATGGACGGAGGAGTCCATGGGGTCACAGAGAGTCAGACATGACTGAGCAACTAAGCACAGCACAGCACACAGGGAAATGGCGTCTCAAGACAAAATCAAATACAGGTTACCAAACACACCTGGTACAGACTTGACTGAATCACAATCAGAAACAGGGAATAAACTGTTTAATTTTGGAGAGTTCTCTACTTTTCTCAAATGCATGTCATTTCCAGTGATCTCTGCCATGAACATTAGCGTAATAAGCACACAGACTAATAGCATCTATGTTAGTAACGAGGTATTTCAGTGGTTGTGGTTGTCATTGTTGTTTACTTACTAAGTCTCGTCTGACTGTTTTACGACCCCACAGACTGTAGCCTGCTGGCTTCCTCTGTCCATGGTATTTCCCAGGCAACAATACTGGAGTAGGTAGCCATTTCCTTCAGTGGTGAATTTCAGTGTGACTATACATAAATATCTAGTTCATAAAATAATATTTATTAAAATGGAAAAAACAATATTGCATTTCCTGTTGTGTTTGATGGGTTTTTCATTAAGCCTACTACTTTTAATGATAATATGGTCCTTGGGAACTAATAGTCACAGAGTTTGTAAAGCATGCTTCCAAAGTTTAAGACTTTCACCAATCTGATCTTTCTTCAGAAAGTGAGGTAATGACAAGACCATCTATCCGAGAATGATACTCAAACATTCTAAAGTAGACAGGTTTCATAAGAACCTGGGGTTAGTAGAGTATAGGAGCTGTGTCTTTCTTTCCTGTGATAAAATTCATTATTTTCAGTAATTTCTAATAAATGAATATTGCTTTTTGTTTCTCTATTGGCAGGTGGTAGAAAAAACACCTAGCCCACCATTTTAAGCCAGTGTCATTTACTAAAGGAAAGAGTGTCACAATAAAATATATTTTCAAAACTTTCATTCTCAATACAAATAACAGAGAGGAGGTCAAAAATCTTTAAGAAAATACTAGCCTTATTGACATCATGAATTGTTGGAGAGTGACAGATTACTTACTGCCTATGACATGCCAGATCCTGTGCAGGCTTGGGGCAGATAAAAATTTTTAAAGCACAGTCATACCTTGTCTTATTAAATATAAAGTTTTTGTTAATGTGCCAGGTGAGTTGGAAGTGGGTGACAAGGGCTAGGATAGGATGCCCAACCTCCTGGTTTTCCCAGGAATGAAGGGTATTCTGGGTGTTAAAAACCTGAAAAATTTCTGGCAAACAAGGACGAGTTGGTCATTTTCAAAGCAGAAACTGACTAAAGTTTAGGGTCCGTTTATGAAAGGTTTGTGCGCCCTGCAAGGGAGTTTGGCATTGCCCTTGTGGGGAAGGAGGGCCTCCTCCTTGACAGAGCTGGAGGCCAACCAGACACTTAGGAGGTTTCCCATTTGTCCAGGGCAGCAGAGAGGAAGGCCTGAGAGTGGCAGATGCAGGGTGATTCAGAGAATGAGACAGACTTGGAAATCACCTCAGAGACAGACTTGGAACTGAAAATACAGGCTCAGTGGGTGATTCAAAGTTGGAGGTGGGGGGAAAAGAGAAGTCAAGGATGACTGAGGGGTTGTCCCTGGATGGATGAACTTTGATGAGATTATGGGAGGTGGGAGACATAGGGCAGTGAATCATACCCTCAAACATGGACTGACCTTAGGAATTATAAAGTCCCAACCAGGTAAAGATCTTGATCAAGAGCTGCTGCTGCTTCACTCACCCCTCCCCTCTGCTCACGTGGGAAACTTGCTGGTAGTCTGGATTGCGATGCTTAATCAAAAGCCTTCTGACCATGTGTAGCTCTCCCTCTTCTCCTGCTGGCCTACATACGTTTATCTGGAATAGCCTTCTCATTACTGGTTAAAAGCTAGTCAGAATGTTGAAAGTCTGAAGCAGTTGACTCAGAGCTGCGGAACAGAGGCGAGCATTCTCCAAGTGAACTTTACCCCCAAAACAGCCAGGAAGAAGTTTACAAAGGCAAAGAGATGCTCTGGGGTTTCTTAGCTCATCTGCCCACTCTGGCCACCAATAATATTTCTTTTCTCTCCAACAATTTTTAAAAATACTTCTGATTTAAAAATAATGAAATGTGGAAACATACAGTAACCACATAGAGAAAAATGAGCTATTACCAAAATCCCAATATTGCAGGGATATTTTCAGCTAAAATTTGATTTTACTTCTTTTCTTACACATGGAACCCAAAGGTATCAGAGTTCATGTCTGTGGAGTAAAAAATTGATAATAAAAAAATAAAAATAAGACTCTCTATTCCCTACCTGGAAAATTAAAATGATGTCTTGATTTTTCCCATAGCCCCTCTCCCTACAAATTCTGGAGGATTCACAGACAAATTTGTCTCCATTTACACATAACAATCATTTTCTTTTGCCTGTTGTCACCAACCAAGCAGTGGGAGCTCAGTCTGGCCCCTGAAGCTGACTCAATAACTAGTAATTTTTAAAGCCTGTCACTCACCATTGGTTTCTAAACTTACCTATGCATCTCCCTCTAATTCTGCAATAATATGCTTTAACTCATTCATTTTCTGCTTAAATGAGCCAATCATGAATTCCATGTCTGTAACCAGGAACATTGACCAACACACAGGCTTTCTCCAAATGCCTGATTAACTCCACTGGTTTGCTTCGATTTAGTATGAAACACTGAAAAGTTTGTTAGAAGCTCTGTGTAAGTGAGAAGGCGTGGCTGATTGGATTTCAAGCTGATCTTGGGGGAAAACACCTCCACTTAGTGTCTGAAGGTCTTTTTATTTGAAGATGAAAAAAGATCAACTTTAAGAACAGAAACTTCCAGTCCTCTTCTTGGGGGTTATAGTTAAGTTTCATCATTTTGTGGGCAAAGTGTGACAAGGGTCCAGGACTCTCACCCTTCAGTGTCAACCCTTTCATATAGCCACTCTCTTTGAAGCCTTCAACTTTGTCCAGTGTCCATTAGCTCACGAGACCTTTGGCTTAGCCTCTCTGGAGAGTGAATTTCAGTCTTCTGCTGGGGTGGGACTTGTAAGGAGACCTCAAGGAGTGTGGAAAAGAAGCCAGGGATCTATAACTGCTTCTTACCATTTCAACTGTCTTTTTCCAGCTCCATGTGTACACACACACACACACACACACCAAAATTATGTTGATGTTCAATCTCTGAGCTTCTCTGATATTCTTCATTGTAGATCAGCCAATTTCTGGACTTCCTCCACTGTTACTTAAGAATGAAGCTATCAGGACTTCCCTGCTGGTCCAGTGTTTAAGACTGCGTTCCCAAGGCAGGAGGCCCAGGTTGGATCCCTGGTCAGGGAACTAGATCTCACATGCCACAACAAAGACCCATGCAGCCAAATAAATATTTTGAGAATGAAGCTTTCTTTAGGTCTGTTAAAGTCAGTTACCCCTTGTTATGCTCTGTTCTAGCTTCTGATTTGTTTTTTCTGCTCCTCCTCTCCCATTTCCTGTCTTTTATTATTCTAGAGGGGATTTGAGGAGTGGAAGTTTTGATTACTGTGTCTTCAATCCACCTTGTTTAGCTGAAACACTAATTCATTTTAATTGCCAAATAATATTTTATTCAATGGCTCTTCTATAATTTATCTAACAATCACCTATATTTTTTACTCTAATACTATCCCTCCCTTTTTGATATTTTAAGTAATGAAAAATAAATAACATTGAGTAACATGTGGCTAGAGAAGTAACTGTGCAGAAAGTCCACTCAGTCTAGTGTTACAAGTTAAACATTCACTCTTGAGTAGTTAGGTACCTTTTGGACAAATGCTCAGTCTTTCAGATTCCCTCCTCCTACTCCCTTGTAATTAGTGCCTGGGATATAGGAGCATCAGGTAACTTACATTCACATGGTAGCAGGAAAAAGTGAGTCTTTGGACCCAGATTCTTGCCTGAGGCTGTTCGCATCTTTGGAAAGCCCCGTGAACATACTATGTTGAGGCCAATGTCCAAATAACTCATAGTTTACTTTTTCTTGATTTGTTAGTATTGCTAGCTCTTGCTGCTTAACCTAGTACCACCTGCATTCCAACTGGTCTTATGTGTTGCCTTGAGTTATTTGTGTGTCACAAATTCAATCACTGGCTTGAGTGATCCACCACAAAGCTCCCAATCTCAGGATCATTTTCCCCCAGGAGCCTCCCCCATCAGCAGCATCAGCTAATAATGTCTGCCCGTCTCTATGAAGTCAATAGGGATTTCTGGATTTCTTCCATGCCATGCAGATACTGATGGACAATTGAGGTGGCTTCATTCAGACTTCTCTTGTGGTTAACCCTCCCATGCCACCAACATTACTCTGCTGTGGCTACACTAGGTTGGTATGCATGGGATTAGAGAGCCCTGCAAGGCAGTCTCCTCTTAGAGTTCCAAATAGGAAACCCATCAGGAACACCTTCAGCTTTAAGTAACTGGAATCCAGCTATCAGTAGCTCGATGAACGAGGATCTGTATTTTTTGTATAATATGAAATCCAAGGATAAGCAATTAGTAACATTGTTGGGGCTGCCACCAAGGATCTGGTCTCTTTCTATATTTCCCACTGCCATCCTTCAGCATCCTGGTTTTTCATCCTCAAGCTTGTTGCCTAGTGGTCTCAATAAAAAAAATTGAGTGAAGAAGTGATACAATAATGTCTATTCTTTCTATAAGGAAAACAGCACCCTGTCCATAAAACCCTCAACCATCATTTCTTTTGATATCTCATTGATGAGGAGGAAAGCTTTATATTAATTGGAGAATGGCAAGAGTGTCAGCTACAGGGTTCTACTTCTTCCTGTCTAACCTTTCTCCCAGCTCTTGGATGATAAAAAAAGTATGGATCATCTTGCCTGATTCCTTTACCTCATCATTTCCCACAGTCCACTAGAGTAGAAGGACAGCCTTTCTTCCCAATTCCCTCCTCCTTTTCGCCTGGGACAGCATCCTACCACATTGTCCTTGAGTTTGCATTCACACTCCCTCCTTCCCTGAGCCTAGAGTAGATGCTAAGCATCACGGTTCATAGAAGATAAGTATCAAAAAATCATACATTTGATATTGTCATGATAGTATCTCTGATAAGGAAAATTAAACCATAGTGATAGAAACCGGAATAGCTATTGCTCCGGTGGAGCCACTGAGTGGGAAGGAGCACTAAGGGATGTTCTGGGGTGATAAAACATCCTGTATCCTGATGGCACGTGGATTTGTTCAAACTTATTGAACTGTACACTTAAAATTTGTACATTTCACAATAAATAAATTATACCTCAATAAAAAATAAAATAAAATGGAAAAAATTAACTTTGTCACTATTATAAACATTCTTACAGTTAAATCTTCAAATGCATTCATGATTATTGACGTAGGGTAAATTCCTCAAAGTAAGATTTTGGGGCCAATGGATATATGCACCCTTTTAGGGATTTTGTTACCTTTTGCCAAATCATCTTCTAGAAAGATACTTTCTCATTTATACCTCAGCTGAGAGTTTTAAAGAATAAGCACCAGAATCTTAACTGTCATGGTTTTATCTGCTATTTAAACAAATATGAATGGAGTGATTCAGTCACAAATGTTAACAAGCAGGTTATTTGAGAATTACTAATCCTATTTTAGGATTTCAGAAGAGTGTATGCTTCACACGAGTATACACTAAATAATTAGCATATCAGAGATAATTTCATAAAATTAGGTATTCAGGAAAGATAATTTTATCCATTTTCTATACCTTAACTTCATTTCTGTGTCTCAGTCTACTTTTTCCCATTGGTGGAAGAGTAAGCCTAATTTCTTCTGAGGATTTGCACTGACGTCTATGCAAAGACAAGGGATCAATGGTGGGTGCTGGGCTGTGGCTTCTTGTTGCCTCAATCCCCGTTCTAGACAGGTGGTGCATTTCCTGCCTTCACTGGCTGCTTTGTGTCCAGTGACTCTACGACTTCAGTGCCATCCTTGGGCACACATTGCGTGGCCAAGACATACCATACAGCCACTTCTCTGTGGGGTCCTGCTCCTGATCCAGTCTCAGGGTCTGTAGATCCTTGTCTCCTTCTATGTGTCTGTTTCTCTTACTCGATCATACCCACAGGTGGAGCTAGTGGTAAAGAACCTGCAGACCAAAGCCAGAGACATAAAAGAAGCTGATTGGATCCCTGAGTCGGGGAAGATCTCCTGGAGAAGAGAATGGCAACCAGCTCCAGTATTCTTGCCTGGAGAATCCCATGGACAAAGAAGCCTGATGTGCTACAGTCCATAGGGTCACAAAGAGTGGGACATGACTACAGCGGCTTAGCACTCATCATACCCACAAATCCCCTTTTGAGAACTGAAGCTTTTAACCTCATTAGAAAGAAATATTTGGAGGTTATCTGTCTTCCACCCAACTCAACCATGAGTTCAATGAGGAGAGAGGGAATGAATGGTGAGCTGACAGAAACCACACATGTCCTCCCCATCAAGGAACCAGAGTTCTAATGGCTAGTTAGCAGTGGACCTGGATTCTAAATCAGACCTGCATTCTCGAACCAGCCCCTTGCTGGTCTGTAAATGAGCACAATTTCCCCGGTGACCTGGCCACAGTTTAGACACCAGACGACTCAGGACAAGCCCAAAGAGAACTGACATAAGTCAACCAACTGCCAGCACCATTGTGGGCAGCTGCTAACATGAAGCATGAAGCATTTGCCCACACGATTCTCAGTTATCTCTACCAGTGACGACAGGGAGAGAGAGCAAGGTCTGGAGCTTTCATCCCTTCCGTCTGGAACCTGCACACAGAGCTGATAAACTACAGCAGAGCGGGCTGATGTGAGCACGCTCTCTTCTGCTGTCCTTGCTGTCGTGGTCGCTGGTGGAAGTGCTAATGACAGGGAAATGGTCAGCAGCAGGAGGGCCAGGGGAAGGCAGGAACAAGCCAAGCGATGGTGCAAAAGGCAATAATTAGCTCTCAGATAATCACAATCGGAAATAACTCGAATCTGAGTCATTTTCTTGAGGTTTTTCTGAACTCAGGAGGTAGGGAGAGGACAACAACCCAGGTTAGCAGCAAAGAGCTGTGAAGGTCTCTGCAGCGATGATCCCCTGTCATTGGGGGTCCCAGGGTTCTTCTTCCTTCCCCCCTCACTGCCCCCACACACCTGAGCATTAGCGGCGCTGAGAGTCATGCAGTCAAATCACTACTGGAGACTGTGTCTATAAAGCCGGGAGAAACCAGGGTCATCTTGCAGTGCGGGTTTGCTTCAGGGGGACCTGGTACACAGAGGCATCACTTGGGAGGCAGCAGCCTTCATCTTGGCATAACTTGCGACATCCACTGCTTCTGTTCGCTCCTGGCTGGTTCACATTCCACATTCCCTCATTCCACAAGGAATTAGCCCAGCTCTGACTAGGTGCTCTGCTTTCCATATGGACCGCCTCACAAAGGACACCAAAAATGTCACGCTCAGCATAAAAGCAGGGACTCAGGCTGCTATCTGGTGACCTCGGCAACCTCAGTCCAAAATGAACCTTCCTTATTCTGTATACGGCAGGGCTGGTGGATTGCAAGAGCTGGTAGATCAGATTCCCCCACCCTCTCTCTTTTTAGTTTTAAAACCCTTCCCAGACAGAATTGAGTTAAAAGAAGCTGCTGGTTTGCTCTTTTTGAAAGAGGCGAGGAGAAGGATGAAGGTCTTTGGAAATCAGTTCAGACGAGTTTGAATACAATTAGACAAGGGTCTCCTGCCTGTCATTGGCAATTTTCAGATTTATTTTTTTAAGCCCTATGTTGCTTAGATTCTACTGTTGTGAAGACAGTGGAACCGAGACTGAAAGCCAGTAAGATCTGTTACTTTCTAGTAATGCCCAGGTGGTTCTTAGACAAGCCACTCTAGTATCCCAGTACTCTCGATTAATATGTATCGACCTTGAAAACCATTTGCAAAATCTATACTTACCAGCAATAATATTGATGCCTCTGTTTTTTTTTTAAAAAGTCATCCACCCTTCTATAGAAAAGGCACATGACTTTACATTCCTTGTCAGTCTTTACAAGGTCAGACTCACAAGATATAGGCAACAGAAGAAGCCTGATGTGAAGCTCACTAACCCAGGTAGGGATTAGCTTCCTGAACCATTCCTGTGACTGTCCTTGAATAGAGAAGAGAAAAGAAGATGGCAAGCCACTCCAGTATTCTTGCCTGGGAAATCCCATGCACAGAGGATCCTGGCGGGCTATACAGTTCGTGGGGTCCCTAAAGAGTCAGATACAATCTAGCGACTAAGCAACAACAACTTGGCCCTGTCTGACCAGATCACACCAATGGGCAGACTGTTCAAAAGCTTTTGAACAACTGCTGTGTTCAAGCCACTAGATGAACCCCTAGAGGAAGGCGCTGTCACGGGTATAGACTGATTCTTTCTCTTTCCAAGTAGGTTTCCAAGTATTATTTATTCATATTGTATGACATGCGTTGCTAACGTGACAGTCATTTGTTGAAAAACAGGACAAAAGAACTGAGGATTCTGATCTGGGTTTGAGCCCCAGTCCTTTTGCCTTGTCAGCTCTGTGGCCAAGTCTGAGTTTTAGTTTCCTTGTCTGTGACTTGAGACTAAAACCCCAAGTCTTCTACTTTCACAGCGTTGTTGGGGTCATAAAAATAAGGCCACAAAAATTGTCACAAATCATTGTCCCTTGGCTTTTTTCCTCCACTCACCGAGCCCTAGCACCCTTGAGTTTCTTCAAAAACAGTTCTGAGTTCCCTCCGGGGGCGAGGGGTCCCCATGTGTTTCTCAGCCTCGTGGGTCCCTCTTAACATCCACCTTCTTCTTTCCTGTTGTTGCCGGCGTCAGCAGTAAGGGGCTGCTGACTTCCACAGAGGATGAGCTTCAAGCCCGTTGGCACAGGTGTTTCTGTACCAGTGGCATCTTAATAATGTTCAATGGCCTTAAACACCCTTTCCCGTCACTGTGCAGGGTGAGCATTCATACATTCAACTGTAATAGAACAGTACACAATGATACATTGGCTATTATAAAATTATATTTAGTGTGACTTTTTTTGTTATAACATACAAACAATTATTTTGTAGGGAAGTACCCTCTATTCTTAATGGTTGACATATTATTTTACCATTCAGACCAGTGAGGTTTTTCCATGAGTCCTTAAATACTTCTAAGAATACAGTAATATTCTCTGTCCAGAGTTCATCTGACAGACATTTGCATAAGAATCAAACATGCCCCTTTTTTGGGACAAAACCAAAGAACTATAAACACGGAAACCAAGTCTTCTCTCTCCTCCCAGGCACCACGTGGTTTTCCTCAGCTCATGGCTTCTCTCTGGGGAACCACTAGAGTGGAATCACCCCTCTCCAATTTACTGCCTGTGTAAATTCAGTTTCTGCTGAACTGAAATTTAAGGTTAATTTTGGGTTCTATCTGCAGCATCTAGGTCAATGCCAACAGTTTGCTGGTTTCCCAGCACAAAATTCCCAGAAGAAAAAACTGTCACATAAGTTGGTCACTAGTCACTTTAAGGAGAGTTAGGTCCTGAGTAAGGATCCAGTGACTCTTGACCTGGACGAAGGGATAGAAATTGGCCGCATCCATTTGGGAGGGTTTGTGAGAACATAGATGAGAAGAAATCTCTCAATAAGGGGGCAGACAGACATGGTCCAAAGTATATCTAGAACGTGGATGGTAACTTCTAAGGGCCTGACGGCACATATTTTAGGTTTTGTGAGCCACACAGTCTATGTCTCAACTACTGAATTCTACCATTATGGTGCAAAAACAGCCATAACAATATGTAAACAAATGAGCTTGTATTCCAATAAAGCTTTATTTATAAACCAGGTGATAGGCTGGATTTGGCCTATGGGCCAAAGTTTGTTGATTCCTGCTCTGTATTATTATGAAGATTCTCCTAGAGATACTTAGGAGTAACTCAGAAGCATCGAGGGCTTCTCAGGAGGCTCAGTGGTAAAGAATCCACCTGCCAATGCAGGAGACACAGGAGATGTTGATTCAGTCTCTGGATTGGGCAGATCCTTTGGAGAAGGGAACCCACTCCAGTATTCTTGCCTGGAGAATCCTGTGGACAGAGGAGCCTGGTGGGCTACAGTCCATGAAGTCGCAGAGTCAGTCACAACTTAGCAATGGAGCACACAGCTACCCAGAAACACCAAGAACTGCTTATTCAAACAATGATGTTTTGCTACAGAAGTATCATATGTTCCAAGTAGAAAATCTAGCTATGTAAAAGTAAATAAAATACATGCTTTTAATGTAACCACTCAGAAAATGCTACACGGCTCATATTCCAGTTTCTTTTTCTCTGTTTTTAAAATAATCGTTACACATATTGCTTTAGAAGATATCCCCATGTAAGAAAAAAATAGTAAATATTTTTCGCTGTCATTTAATTTTGTACAAATATCATTAATAATAGATGTAAGGCAGTTAAATGCTGGTAGATGTTTTTCAGTCAGCTCTCTGAGCAATCAAACCAGTCTAGATTTTCAGCATTTTCAGAAAGCACTCACATGATGGTTGATTTCAAGATACCAGCACTTCAACAGTTGGCTTCTAAAATTCCTGAAGTCTTAACAGTCTACACTTACCAGCCAATATAAACCCATTCTAGAATGGGAAAGATGGTAGGCAAAAGGAGAAGGGGGAGACAGAGGATGAAATGATTCGATAGCAGCACAGACTCAATGGACATGAATTTGAGCAAACTTTGGGAAACAGTGGAGGATAGAGGGGCCTGGCCTGCTGCAGACCATGGGGTTATGAGCAGTCTGGCACAGCTTAGCAACTAAACAATAACAACAAAGAAAATCACTGAGTATTCCATGCTGCTGCTGCTAAGTCGCTTCAGTCGTGTCCGACTCTGTGCGACCCCATTGATGGCAGCCCACCAGGCTCCCCGGTCCCTGGGATTCTCCAAGCAAGAACACTGGAGTGGGTTGCCATTTCCTTCTCCTATGCATGAAAGTGAAAAGTGAAAAGTGAAAGTGAAGTCGCTCAGTCATGTCCGACTCTTCGCGACCCCACGGACTGCAGCCCCCCAGGCTCCTCTGCCCATGTGTGCACCCTAAATTATTCTCCAACCGACACACCCCCATTTTTGGACATGTAGACTAGCACTTTTCGTTATTAGTAACAATACTGCAATAAACATCTGTAAGTGTTTGTCCATATCGTCTTCCTTCAGATAGTTTTCAAACTCTGGAATTTCCGGGTCAAATCTATGCAGCATTTAAGGCTTTTAAAATGTATTTTTTAAATTCTCATGCAAAAATTCTTCTGTAGTAACAAATGAGAATGTTAATTTTGCTCAAATCCTTGCCACGACAACTGCGCTTCCCTGGTGGCTCAGATGGTAAAGAATCTGCCTGCAGGAGATTCTGCAGGAGATGCTGAACCAGGAGACCTGGGTTCAGTCCCTGGTGGGGAAGATCCCCTGGAGAAGGGAATGGCAACTCACTCCAGTATTCTTGCCTGGAGAAGTCCATGGACAGATCATGAGGTTACAGAGTCGGACACAACTGAAGCACTAACACTTTCACACTTTCTTTTGCTACAGCTGGGTATTGGAAATAACTGTTCACCAATGCAATTAGTTTCAAAGGTCATCTTATTTTTAAATTTTCATGTATTTATTTCAAAGATTTAGTTTTTCAAGGTCTATTGGCTAATTATATTCTTTTGTGTACATTTTGCTCAAGTCTTTGCTATTTTTTTTCTGGTAGGTTGTTACTGTTACCGATATTTGAGACATTAACTTTGGGATAGCAATTCTTTCCCTGCCATATATGTTGCAAATGCTTTTTTCCAGCTTAGGCTTTTTCTTTTAATTTGATTATAAAGATTTCAATTTACAGAAGTTTTACCTTTAATGTAGTTGACACTGTCAGCTTTTTCCTTTTGATTTATGCCTTTGATGTCATACTTAGAAAAGCTTTCTTCATTCCCAAAAGTATAAATATATTTATATATTTTTATATTTTTATATTTATATTTATATATAATATATATTTATATATATAATATTTATATATTATATTATATATTATATTTATATATTATATATTTATATTTATATATTATATATATAATATTTATATATTATATATTTATATATTTATATATATATAAATATAATTATAGTCTATATTATAGACATATTTATCAACGATTTCCTAGTGCACTTTTGTTTTACTTTTCTATAGCTAAATATTTAATTCTTCTATAATTTATTTGGCAAGCGAGGTAGACATTTTTTTTCCCCAAATTGATCTCAAAAACCAATTACTGAATAATCATTTACAGAGTATTTGAGAATATTTCTTTAATTATAGCTAATTAATTTCTTATATACTTTAAGTATTGTCTTTGCTGTGCATTGGAGAATTTATTTTTTCAGTTTAGCTGTGTGAGTTCATAGTGAGTATAGTTAACAACACCGTGTTAAGTATGTGAAAGGCGCTAAGACAGTAGATCTTCAAGCTTTTATCACAAAAAAAATCGTAACTCTGTGAGGTGATGGATGTTAACTAAACATCTTATGGTAATCATTTCACAACACATACATAGGTCAAATCATGTCATACACCTTAAACATACACAATGTTATATGCTAATTATATCTCAATAAAACTGGAAAATATTGTCTTTGCCTTCAGGAATATAACACACATTCTATTTTGTGCTAGCAAGTTCTTTTTCATTAAAGGTTGTTTGAGCTGGTAAAATATCAGATATATATTAAAATTGTTATCATAAATAGTTTATCATAAAAAGGCAATAATACACATATGAATGTTTTACCTCAGCCCAGTGAAACCAATTTTAATTAAATATTCCTAACCCTCCCTATTCTGACTTGACCTCTGTTCTCTACTCTCAAAAAAATGGTACTGTTTTTTTCTCTTATGATTTCTTAATGCTAGTCTAGAATTTTAAGTAAGACATTTCTAAATCTCTGAACATTTACAGGAACAAATAATGAAGATTGAATTTTGCAAATCTTGTAATTCTTTGTGAAACACTGCTTTTTAAATTTATGAAAGTTTAAGTAAAAATTTTTAAAATTTAACAACATTGTTTAATACCAGGTGGAAAGAGCAACATACTACCGTAGAATGAGAGGCCCTTATTGCCTACAATCTTCTATTTTAAAAAGTCATTGTGACTCTGTGAAGACTACAGCTCTCTGACAAAGGAACGATGAGAAGAGATGAGAAAGACCAATCTGACTTTCTTTATCTATTCACAAGTAGATGGTGGTACCTTCTAATAAAAGAAGAAGGATAAGACTGACAATCTTCAGTAGAAACCCAAATTTTGCTTGCTAGTTGCAGAACTTTGAGTAAGTTATTCAATCTCTTGGTGACTTCATTTCTTCATCTGTGTGCCAAGTCACTTCAGTCGTGTCAACTCTTTGCAACCCTGTGGACTGTAGCCCACCAAGCTCCTCTGTCCATGGGATTCTCCAGGAAAGAATACTGGAGTGGGTTGCCATGACCTTCTCCAGGGGATCTTCTGACCCAGGGATCAAACCTGAGTCTTCTGTGGCTCCTGCATTCCAGACTATTTCTTTACTGCTAAACCACCAGGGAA
This sequence comes from Bos javanicus, assembly GCF_032452875.1. NCBI lineage: Eukaryota > Metazoa > Chordata > Mammalia > Artiodactyla > Bovidae > Bos > Bos javanicus. The sequence goes on along the minus strand of NC_083891.1, from coordinate 31,164,749 downwards.
GCCCCAATTTCTTCGTCTATATAATGGGAATAAAATCTTGAGGTCACAGTGAGGTTCTGTTACTCTGTGAAAAAGTGTCTAGCAAAACGCATGGTATATAAAAATCAATAAATATTTCTTTTCCCTTTCACGTTCTCAAATATAACTACATGTTGCTACTGCCTTTTGGAGTAAAAAGCCCATTGTCTTAGTATCAGGAGAACTACAGAACTATAGGGAAGAGTTTATACCTGCTTCTCTGAAAATTTCAACTAATGTCCCACCGTTGTGGAAATTTTCTCAGCCTCTCCTGGGTGGTTTGTGTGCCCACAGATATGGTCTGTGCACTTACTAGGAGGTTTGTCAAAACTCATTTCTTTATTTTTTAAATTACACACTAAAATCCACCGTTTATGGTATATAAATCGATGGTTTTTGATTCACCACCATAATCACAATACAAAATGGCCCTAGTACCCCATTTGCTCCCATCCCTTTGTGATCAGCCTCCCCTCCCACCCTAGTCTTCAGAAACCACAGATTTTCTCTATCCCTATAGTTCTATTTCTTATAAAATGTCATACAGGTGGAATAACATATTATCTAAAATTTAGGTCTAGTTTCCTTTTAAACAAAATCACTTGAGATTTAGCAATGCCATTGGGTGTGCAAATCATTTGTTTCTTTTTATTGGCCAAGTAATATTCCACTGTATGTATTATCTTGGTTTATCCATTCATCAGTTGGAGGGTATTTAAGTTGCTTCCAGTTTTTAGCAATTATTAATAAAGTTGCTGTAAAAATATCAATGGGCTCCCCTTGTGGCTCAGCAGGTAAAGAATCCTCCTGCAATGTGGGAGACCTGGGTTCGATCCCTGGGTTGGGAAGATCCCCTGGAGAAGGGAAAGGCTGCCCACTCCAGTATTCTGGCCTAGAGAATTGCATGGACTATATAGTCCATGGGGTCACGGAGCTGGACACGACTGAGAGACTTTCACTTTCACTTTCAAACATATCAATACAGGTTTTTAAGGCCATAAGTTTTCGTTTCTTATGAATATAAACCTAGAAGTGGCCTTACCACATCATAAGGTAAGTGTAAGAAACTACTAAATTATTTTCCAAAATTATTACACCACTTTGCATTTATACCAGCATTATGTGAGAGTGCTAATTGCTCTGATTCCTTGCTAGCACTTGGCATTGTATATCGTCAGCTTTCTTGAATTTTTGTTTGGTTTTACCATTCTCCTACATGCTTTGTTGTCATTTAGTCGCTAAGTCATGTCCAGCTGTTTGTGACACCATGGACTATAGCACACCAGACTCCTCTGACCTCCACTATCTTCCTGGGTTTGCTCAAATTCATGTCCATTGGGTTGGTGATGCTATCCATCCATCTCATGCTTTGTGCCCCCTTTATGCTCCTGCTCTCAATCTTTCTAAGCATCAGGGTCTTTCCCAATCAGTCTGCTCTCTATCTCAGGTGGCCAAAGTATTAGAGCTTCAGCTTCAGCATCAGTTCTTCTAATGAATATTCAGGCTTGATTTCCTTTAGGATTGACTGGTTTGATCTCCTTTAGTATTGACTGGTTTGATCTCCTTGAAGTCCAAGGGACTGTTAAGAGTCTTCTCCAGCATCATAATTCAAAAGCATCGATTCTTTGGCATTCAGCCTTCTTTATGATCCAACTCTCATATCCATACATGATTACTGGAAAAACCATAGCTTTGACTATATATGGACCTTTGTTAGCAAAGTGATGTCTCTGCTTTCTAATATGCTGTCTATGTTTGTCATAGCTTTTCTTCCAAGGAGCAAGTGTCTTTTAATTTCATAGCTGCAGTCACTGTCTGCAGTGAAGGAGCCCAAGAAAATAAAATCTATCTACTGCTTCCGCTTTTCCCCCTTCTATTTGCCATGAAGTGATGGAACCAGATACCATGATCTTAGTCTTTTTAATGTTGTTTCAAGCCAGCTTTTTCACTCTCCCCTTTCACCCTCATCAAGAGGCTCTTTAGTTCCTCTTCACTTTTTGCCACTAGAGTGGTATCATCTGCATATCTGAGGTTGTTGATATTTCTCCTGGCAATCTTGATTCCAGCTTGTGCTTCATCCAGCCTGGCATTTCATATGATGTACTCTGCATATAGCTTAAATAAGCAGGGTGACAGTATACAGCCTTGTCATAACTCCTTTACAAGTTTTGAATCAGTCAGTTGTCCCATGTTCGGTTCTAACTTGTGTGACCCACATACAAGTTTCTCAGGAGACAGGCAAGGTGGTCTGGTACTCCCATATCTTTAAGAATTTTCCACCCAATTCCTAATGAAATTTCCCTACTAGTGTCTGGCTCCATCTGCTTCAGATAAACAAGTGTTCAGTTTCCCTCTTTCCTTAAAGGGTATCTGTAACTCCTTGGGTTTGGGGCTAGTTGTTGCCACATGACCTCAGCCCCCTGATAGCCAAAAGTTGTGAACTTTAAGTCTGTCCAGATTTTTTTTGGTGATGCTTGTGTTGTTAAGAGTATGAGTGATGCTCTTGCAAACTCTCTACAACCTAAGCCAAAACTGGAAATACCTAGTTTTTAATTTTCTTTTTCTCTTTTTAATTTTATTTTTCATAGTTTAGGCTATGAACATTTTAGAATTCTAATTCTATTTTTTAAGGAGTGTTATGTCCTTCATCTCTTACACCAATATTTTTTCTCCTGTGGGTGGAAATACATTGCCATTAAGTGGCATTTTCTAGCACTCTGCACTTATAAAGTACTTTTATTTAGGTGCTTCTCTAACAATCATTGTGTAGCACATTAGCAACATCTGCCCATATTTAGATAAGGGAATTAAAACATAGAGATATGTAGTCATTTATCTAAGATCAGAGCAAAGCCATCTTTAAATGTCAAAAGTTAATATGTTAGTTATTTTAGGCACCTGCTCTGATGTTTCACTGGGGCAAAACTGCTACAACACTCTTCTCCAGAACCATAGGGAGAAATCAAGCCTCATTAGAGTAGTTACAATAGTAAGTTTTTATGTATTTTGAACATTCATTTAAAACTCAGCCTAGTGAACTGACCTCTGTGATTTCCAAAGAACTTTGATGAGTCTTTACTATATTAATTGTCCTAAGTGCAGGGCAGGCTGTGATGGAGAAAGAACAGCTCCAATTCCCTTTTTGCTTTAGACCCAAGTAGGAATGGATCAACAGATTAAGAAAGAATGTCAACACAGTTAGCATGGAAGGAATATGGACCTGTGCTGGACCAACAGCCAACTTTTTTATTTTAACTGGGGGAGTCTCTTGCACCTAAGCATGTCTCTGTCTACAATCAAGGCACTAATGTTTCCACGTCTCTTTTGTGAAATGCTTTCTGTTCCAGGCCCTGAAGTTGCCATCTGTTGGTCTTACTTTGAGCTTCTTTGTCTCCTGTTTATCATGTCCCCTAATGGCATGTTCAGACCAATCAGGTCCATCACAGAAAGAACAAGTATTGGGTCTTAGAGCTTGACAAAAATAGAAATAGGAAATCATATTTTTCATCAACTCAAGTTCAACCTCTGTTTTTCTCTTGCATTAAAAAAAAAAAAAAAAGCTTTTGGTTTAAACAAAAGAAAAATAGAGGCTAAATCAAAGAGCCAAGTCCTTACTCGCTTTCCATTTAACTTTTGATGTCTATGCTACAAGTTAGTCAATAATGACTGCTGAGTGTATAAATCTGAGCAAACTACACAGTAGGAGCATACAACATCAATGGTCATGAGCGGGAGGGTAGAGGTGACAGAGGTAAATGAACCTGAGCTCGGATTTTGGAAGCCAGGCCAAGCTCTCATTTTCTTATGGCAATCTGAAAGTGAACTGCCTGTCAGAGCAAGGAGGGCACCAGGGTTACCATAGAACCTTCCATATGGAAACACCTTTCCTTCAAAGAGTGAAATGTTTGTTTGAGTTGACACAAAGAAGTACATATCAAAGTGCAAAGAGAAAAGTATAATTTTCCCATAAAAGTTAATGCTCAGTAGAATGTTAGTACATCCAGGACTTAGACTCTGATTGCATTCTAATTTTGAATTAAGTTTCAGGAAGTCTTTTGTTACAGATTTGAGTGACCCATGCTTACAAGTTGACTGCCATTTACCTATCACACGTCCTCATCCTGTTCACAAAAGGCTTACATTTGCTGCAAGCCTTGCAAACCGAAAATAACACTTCAGCATTATTTTACAAATAGGTCAAAAACCACAAACAAAATAATGGGCTAAAAGACCTAATCTTTCATGAGAAAATATCAATCTATCAGACAAATGAAGTATTTTGAACAACCCAACCTGAATTTTAATGATGATCTTTGAGGTGAGGTGATGAGAAAGGGAGGAGGAGAGGAAGAAATAAATGTCCCAGAGAGAAGCAATAAAAGAAAGATGAGTAAGCTCCAGGTAAGAGGGAATAGGCACCTTCAGCCCATCCCTCCCCCTGAATACAACTATAAAACCTGAATCGAATGCATCAAGCTTATATTTGAGGTCTCCGAGGAGTAAATAGTGGCAGACTAATCAGAGAAGAATACCAGGTTTGAAGTACCACTGAACCAATGGTACTGAGCCATCTGTTTCTCTCCAGTATCCCTCAGCCTGATATAATGAAGTGAAGTGAACTCGCTCAGTCATGTCCGACTCTTTGCGACCCCGTGGACTGTAGCCCACCAGGCTCCTCTGTCCATGGGATTCTCCAGGCAAGAATACTGGAGTGAGTTGCCATTTCCTTCTCCAGGGGATCTTCCCAACCCAGGGATCGAATCTGAGTCTCCCGCATGGCAGGCAGATGCTTTATCCTCTGAGCCACCAGGGAACACAGCCTGATATAACTGTAGCTTAAACTAGGAGTGAACGCCAGGAATAAACAGTGAGGTTGAGAAGAAGTCCTCTAGTTCTGGCTGGAGGCATGAAAAAAGGAAGCTCCCAATGCTCAGAGAGAATGTAGAGTTCTGTTTTTTGTGGTTATTTTTTTTTTCTCTACTTTTCCCTCTGTTCTCACATGCACTAGCCCCAAGACAACCCACTAAGGCAGTGGGAATGACTAGTAATGACCAGTAATTGCACATCCATATGCAAAAAATGACCAAATTTTTATTAACCTAGTATGCAGTAAATGGAGAAGGCAATGGCACCCCACTCCAGTACTCTTGCCTGGAAAATCCCATGGACGGAGGAGCCTGGTAGGCTGCAGTCCATGGGGTCGCTAAGAGTCGGACATGACTGAGCGACTTCACTTTCACTTTCACTATGCAAAAAATAAACCTCAACTTCACATCTTATTCAAGAATAACTTTAAAATGGATCACAGATCTAAATGTAAAACATAAACGATAAATTTCCAAAAGAAAATGTAGAAGGAAATCTTCCTGATTTGGGTTATGCAAAGAGATCTTTGACATGATCCCTAAAACATGAAGCATAGAAAAGATTCATAAATTTAAAACCTTTGATCTGTGAATATCAATGTTAAGATAATGAAACTGCATGCTACAGACTGGGAGAAAACTGTTTGTGAACCACAGCCATGACAAAGGACTTAGAATCTGTAAAGAACTCTCAGAGCATCAAGTAAGAAAAAAAAAAGCATTAGGACTTCCCTGGTGGTTCAATGGTTAAGAATCTGACTGTTAATAAAGGGGACAGGGGCTCAATCCCTGGTCTGGGAAGATTCTACATGCCTCTGGGCAACTAAGCCCCTGCTCCACGATTACTGAGCTCGTGCTCTAGAGTCTGGGAGCCACAACTACTGAAGCCCATATGCCCCAGAACATGTGCTCTGCAACAAGAGAAGCCACGAAACGTAGCAATATGGTGCTCAAACGCTGCAACTAGAGAAAGTGCACATGCGCAATGAAGACCCAGTGCAGTCAAAAATGAATAGGTAAATGTGAAGCAGTGAGCCATGCAAGAAGATACCCTGACCTGCTGGAGCTTCAAATTCTAAGGAACATAAAAGCTTGGCAGCATTACATCATGTATTACTTAATAAGTGTTTTTTAAAAAGACAAAGAAGGAAGTATTTTTAAAAAATAAGCAAAAGACTTGAATAGAGCCTTCACTCAAGAGTCCATAAGGATGACAGAAAAGCACATGAAAAAGTGTTTCTTGTTAGTGCTTAGCTGTGTCTGACTCTCTGTGACCCACAGACTACAGCCTGCCAGGCTACTCTGTCCATGGGATTCTCCAGGCAAGAATCCTGGAGTGGGTTGCCATCCCTTTCTCCAAGGGATATTCTTGATCCAGGGACTGAACCCAGGTCTCCTGCATTACAGGTGGATTCTTTACTATCTGAGTTACCGGGGAAATCATTAGTCATCAGGGAAATGCAAAATAAAGCCACCATGAGATACAACTGCACACTTAATCAGAATGGCTAACATTAAAAATAGTGACTCTGTGGTGCAACAGGATTTTCCTTCACTGCAGCTGGGAGTGCAGAACGACACAGCCACTATGGAAACGGTTTGGCAGTTCAAACACGCTCTTAACCTATGATCTAGCAATTCCATTTTTGGATATCTACCCTAGAAAAATGAATGCATATACTCTTAAACAACCTGTTCTTGAATATTTATAGAAGTGTTTTCATAATGGCCAAAAACTGTAACCGACTCAATGTCCTTCAGTGCTTGAATAGATAAGCTGTGGTATATCCATATAATAGAATACTACTGAGCAATGAAAAAGAACAAATTTTTGATAGATGTAGCAACTTGGATGAATCTCAAAAGCATTATTCTACAGAGAAGAAGTCAGTTTCAGATGTTCTGTAGTGTATGATTATATTCAAAGGCATTTTCCAGAAAACAAAACTACAGGCAAGGATACTATATCAACGGTTGCCAAAGAGTGGGGTGAGGGAAGGGATGGGTATAAACAAATAGCAAAGGAGTTCTGAGGGGACAAGGAACTGTTCTGTGTCCTGATTATAGAGGTGATGGCAGGAGTCTATACAATGTATTAAAATTCATAAAGCTGTACACCTTAAGAAACACCCATTTTAGCCTGGTAATTTATAAAGTAGTTTTTTTTTTTTTTTTTTTTTCAAAAAGAGACACAAAATAGAACCCCCCCCAAAAAAAGAATTCTTGTCTTCAACTTCATTTTAAAATGTTGATTTAAGTCCAGGAACCAGAGGCAGGTAGTGACTACAAACTTCTCTCATCCTATCACTGAATCCTGCCTCCAGAGTCAGGATGCTCTGGGCTCTCTGAGAGCAGAGTTAAGTGACAGACTGTCAATCTTTGGATGACCTGACAGCTATAAATGGACAATCTGTAGTCCTGGCTGACCAGAAATATTTTTTTGTCAATTATTCAACTTGGTTGTTCACACTGCCAAATTCCCCAGGGAGTTGCCAATCCATCACATTTCTAAGGATTTTGTAAACTGATTGCTGGCCATGATTCAATTTGTTCCAACATCACTGCTTGCTTTTTTCCTGCCTTCTGAAATCTATGCTTTTCTTGGTCTCTTGAACCAGATATATTTCCTAAAACTGAAAACCTCCATTTTATGTTTGTTCCATATCATGCCTATTTCTTTGACTTTCATTTCTTTCCTGAGACCTCCACATAGATCCTTCTTTTGAGGGTGGATAAACACATGAAGATGGATGGATATCTGGTATTGAGCTAGGCCAAGAGAGAACTGAAGCATGTTTTCTGCTCAACTTCTCCCTCCTTCACTGCAGCACAAATATTCAGAGAAGCCCACTTATGGCCAGTGTGGTTCAACAACTCTTTCCCTACCCCTAGTTCTGAGAGCAGGCAGCTCGGGTCATGTGGACCACCATGAGCTGCCCACTTTGTGTCCACCATTGCTTTCTCCTAACTACTAATAATATGTCTAGGGACTTCCATGGAGGTCCACCAGTTAAGAATTCGCCTGCCAATGCAGGGGACATGGGTTTGATCCAAAGCAGGAAGATTCCACATGTTTTGGGGAAACTAACCATCTGTGTCACAGCTACTGAAGCCCTCATGACCTAGAGCCCATGCTTCCCAGCAAGAGAAGCCCCTACTCGCTGCAACTAGAGAAAGCTGGCGCCCAGCAATGAAGACTCAGTGCAGTCAAAACAATAAATAATAAAATAATGATATGTCTATTAGTAAGAATTGCCTACAACAAACAAACAGCAAAAGTTATGGGATATATTTCAGAAGGCAGCACCACCCTTGACTCTGGATAGTTCTGTCAGGGTTTCTTTACAAAGACTTCTAGCCTAATGGATTCAGATTCCGATTTAGCTGACATTGTAAATGACAATGGCCATTTCAGAGTTTCCTAGGGCTTGCAATGTAATAGCACAGGAATATCGATGTAAGAACACATTTTTCACAGCATTACTTAAGTGTTTCTACTCTGTGTATGAGAAGAAGGGGACAACAGAGGACGAGATGTTTGGACGGCATCACCGACTCAACGGACATGAGTTTAAGCAAACTCCAGGAGATGATGAAGGACAGGGAAGCTTTGTGGATTACAGTCCCTGGGGTCGCAAAGAATCGGACCCACCTGAGTGACTGAACAACAACAACAACAAGTATGTGTGTTTAAGAGAGAAGTTCTTCATATGTGGGTTTCACCATTTTTAACATGGAGAAGTAACCTCTTTGCCTTGTGAGATAGTACAAGCTACAACCCTTTTCCAATCGTTGCAAGTGAGGACATATGCATGGTAATGTAATGGTGGGTACCTGGTGTTTTTCATCCTCAAACATAAGCTAATTGATGATGACAATGGGTCTACAGTATTTATTTGTATCGTGAGCAAATCTGTCACAATCTAGAAGCTCAGAACAAGTTACGATCATAGCCTTTGGCGGAGCATAGCTTGACATTCTGCTGAATGATGGTACTACAACCCTGCGTCTTTTTTTTCCCTTGTCATGGTAAAGCATAACAATAGCTAAGCAGAGGCAGTTAGAGGAGAGAGACACCACTGCTTATTCTTTCACTTAACCAGTGCCAAAATCAATTTTGAAGCATTATCTCAAAGTTGCTTTCAACTCAATCTGGGTGTTTCTCTTCAGCTAGAATATCACCCCCTACACTGGAATCTTTATTACATCACACTAATCTAATTTAAATGCATTTTTACTGTACTTGGTTTAATGAATGTTGGAATGTGTCACTAGGAAATTGCACCATTAATTTGATAAATAGGACTTGAAGGTATAATTTTTTCCAGCATTGCAGACTAATGAAGCTAAAATACATATATAATAAGAAGTGTAAATAATAAATTATTCTTAGGAGCAAAAAAATTAATTAGATCTTACCACAAATTGCATCTCAATGTCAATTTTTTTTTTCAAAACTACTGACTTTCAAACTACTTGGGACACCATTGTAAACCTTGGAAAGTTTCTCCAGTGATTACCTTCCATCCTGGGAATCTGTTTTAAGAAACTGCTTTTGTTCAAAAAACCCTTTTAAGATGCCAGCATGGATCCCCTGTTGTCATTTCTACTGGGCATTAAGAGTATCTAGATGAATTAATCTTCGTCTTTAAGTTGCACAGTTTTATTTATTCATACAGACTCCTAAAAATCCTTTCAGATAGTATGCTGTAGCGAGAGAAAAAACCAAGAGACCTCATATGCAAATTTGCTTCCAAAGGTGAAAGAACTCTGTTTCCAGTGATTGAGGGAAAGTTCCTCCTGCAACCTTGCTTTTCACCAGGAAGTCTGTATTATCCCTGGGCTGAAGGATGTGATAAACGGAGAGCGATGGGTCACACCCCAATTACTGTTCAGATGCACACTCTGTGGGTAAGAAACAGATAGTAGATAAGCTGGAAATTAGCTGGATAATATGCACACTGAAACCAGAGACCAGATAATGCTCCAAATGAGATTCTATTCCTTGGGTGGAAAAAAAGGAATTCTGGTTATGACTGGCGTAAGTGAGTTCTGCTTCAGGTTCCGCATAAAAGTGGTGACTTTAGTGTTTGTACATATTAATCAGTAATTCCTAGAACTCTTATTAATGAAGTCTTTGCTGAAGACATTAGCTACATGATGTCTGTCTACTTGGAAACATGAAGACCACTAAAACCAAAATGTAAGGTAATATGAAGTCGATTTGGAGATTTCAAGTCATTGTTTTTAGTATCTATATTCATTTGAAAAACAAAGTATCCATCATGCACAATAATTATATTTTTTATTCATCAGATATGAGGGATTAGGGCTTCATTGTCAAGATGAGACTAGATTTTTCCTTACAGAAAGGTTCCAAGAAAAAGGGAAAGAAGCTTGGGGTTAGAATGAGCTGTGTGGAATCCACCCACTCTCTCTTTGTCCCTAGCTGGAGGTCTGCGTATTCAGGGACAATTTAATCTTGATCCCTTCCCTGGTCGGATGCAGGACCCTGAGCCAAACACTCTCCCTGGCTTTCTTTTCTGTTCCTAGTGTGTAGTTTAACAAACAATGTTTTTATTCCTTGTTACTTGATTTGAAGCCAAAATTCTGACGTGGCATCAGTTTTGTTGCCAGATAATGCATTAAACCTTACTAAGGGGTAAACATAATGATCTTCGTTAAACCCTTTAAATGAACCCACCTCCTGCTTCTTCAGGTTGAGAAAAGCATTGACAGGGAACATTGTGGAAGCGTCTTGGAGCTATTTCCTTCTTGTAACAGAGGGAGGGAGAGATGAGTGGCAGCTTTTAGGGGGTGAAAGAAAGTTAGGTAAACATAAAAGGTTTTGTAAGATTTCTTTTCCTAATGGCAAAGTTTTAGAGCCATAAATCACAATGCAGTCAATACCATTAGTTTGGGGGCATTATATACCCTCATTAAAGTGCATAAACAATTATATTTATTGAAGGTAATGTACTGTGTAGTGCATTATAACGACACTCATTAACATATGTAATCATCATTTGAATGGGCTTTACTACAATGTAAACTGATAATGGCATGATTACATACTGGGTTATTAACTTTTCAGTCTTAAGATAATGAAAGGTGATGCAAGAAACCAAAACACATATGCATGGCCCTCATTTATGAGTTATGCATTTCCATACCGAATTCTAAGCTCAGGTAGCCATGTTCAGGAGCTATCTCTTTTTGCCTATTGTCTTAACAGAATACTAGATTTAATGTAGTGCTTTGAAGGTGAGGGGGGATAAGTGACAGGAACTGTATTAGATCAATTATGAAGATAATTTTGTGGGTGACCCTGTTTCTATCTTGTGACTTGTTCTGATCATGTTCTGGTTGCAATATCCTTTCACACTAGACTCTGATAATATTGCATCTCTAATAAAAATGGGAACTTCCTCCAAATGTTTCCTTAGAAAATTTCACTTATAAGTTGTTTAGCTTATGATGGGGAAACCCTGGAAAAACCCAGACTGAGGGGGACATTCTACAAAAGTGGCAAAGTCATGAAAGATGAAGAAAGAGTAAGGAACTGTTCAAGACTGAAAGAAGCTAAAGAGACAAGATAACTAAATGTAATGTCTGATCCTAGTTAGAATCTTGAACCAGAATTTTTTCTCTCTTTTGCTGTAAAGATAATTTTATTAGGACAACTGGAAAAATTTGAATAAGGTTTATAGATGAGATAATAGCATTTTGTCAGTGTTAATTTCTTGATTTTGATATTTTTACTGTAATGTAAGAAGATGTTGTTCTTCATGCACAAAGAACTTTTTAGGAGTGAAGGCCCTTTATGTTTGCAACTCACCCTCAAGACAATTAAAAAAAAATTATGTACTTGTTAATAGCAATAAGAATAGAGATAATCATAAAGTAAATATAGGAAAAACTTAATATAATTTGAATGAAGGAGAGTCATGAATTCTTTGCTCTGGTCCTACAACATTCTCAGTCAGAAATCATTTCTGATTTTGAAGAAGAAAGAGACATTTAGAATGTGAGAATTGATGATAAAAGGCCATGACTTTAATTAAGCCGAACTACTGGCTGGTGTTATCAGCAACAAGGCAGCATAGTCATCAGGATCTCAGTACTCATTTATGTCCTTTATCTGCTCTTTCAGTGAAAGTCCCAGATTGGAGAGGACAGTTCTTAAAATATCTATTTCCTATATTTAAGAATCAGGAATGACAAAAGATTTGTGATATGAAAGGTGGAAGACATTGTACTCTAATCACCTAGATGAAAGTGACAGCAGTAGCCACTTAAAATTCCCTCTGAACCAGGGCTTCACAGCCAGTTTTGAGAGTTGTTCTCAAAAGAATGATTGATTTAT